>NC_044981.1:74075293-74375293 GCF_008728515.1 Papio anubis
TATCAATTTTGTTGATCTTTTCAAAAAACCAGTTCCTGGATTCATTGATTTCTTGGAGGGTTTTTGTGTCTCTATCTCCTTCAGTTCTGCTCTGATCTTAGTTATTTCTTGCCTTCTGCTAGCTTTCGAATGTGTTTGCTCTTGCTTCTCTAGTTCTTTCAATTGTGATGTTAGGGTGTCAATTTTAGACCTTTCCTGCTTTCTCTTGTGGGCGTTTAGTGCTTTAAATTTCCCTCTACACACTGCTTTAAATGTGTCCCAGAGATTCTGATATGTTGTATCTTTGTTCTCATTGGTTTCAAAGAACATCTTTATCTGCCTTCATTTTGTTATGTACCCAGTAGTCATTCAGGAGCAGGTTGTTCAGTTTCCATGTAGTTGAGCGGTTTTTACTGCATTTCTTAATCTTAAGTTCTAGTTTGATTGCACTGTGGTCTGAGAAACAGTTTGTTATAATTTCTGCTCTTGTACATTTGCTGAGGAGTGCTTTACTTCCAATTATGTGGTCAATTTTGGAATAAGTGTGATGTGGTGCTGAGAAGAATGTATATTCTGTTGATTTGGGGTGGAGAGTTCTGTAGATGTCTATTAGGTCTGCTTGGTGCAGAGATGAGTTCAATTCCTAGATATCCTTTTTAACTTTCTGTCTCGTTGATCTGTCTAATGTTGACAGTGGGGTATTGGAATCTCCCATTATTATTGCATGGGAGTCTAAGTCTCTTTGTAAGTCTCTAAGGACTTGCTTTATGAATCTGGGTGCTTCTGTATTGGGTGCATATATATTTAGGATAGTTAGCTCTTTCTGATGAATTGATCCTTTTACCATTTTTTAATGCCTTTCTTTGTCTCTTTTGATCTTTGATGGTTTAAAGTCTGTTTTATCAGAGACTAGTATTGCAACCCCTGCTTTTTTGTGTGTTCCATTTGCTTGGTAGATCTTCCTCCATCCCTTTATTTTGAGCCTATATGTGTCTCTGCACATGAGATGGGTCTCCTGAATACAGCAGACTGATGGGTCTTGACTCTCTATCCAGTTTGCCAGTCTGTGTCTTTTAATTGGACCATGTAGTCCATTTACATTTAAGATTAATATTGTTATGTGGGAACTTGTTCCTGTCAGTATGATATTAGCTGGTTATTTTGCTCGCTAGTTGATGCAGTGTCTTCCTAGCATCGATGGACTTTACATTTTGACATGTTTTGCAATGGCTGGTACCTATTGTTTCTTTCCATGTTTAGTGCTTCCTTCAGGATCTCTTGTAGGGCAGGCCTGCCTGCCACCACCTACCTGGTGGTGACAAAATCTCTAAACATTTGCTTGTCTGTAACGGATTTTATTTCTCCTTCACTTATGAAACTTAGTTTGGCTGGATACGAAATTCTGGGTTGGCAATTCTTTTCTTTTAGGATGTCGAATATGGGCCCCCACTGTCTTCTGGCTTGGAAAGTTTCTGCCAAGAGATCTGCTGTTAGTCTGATGGGCTTCCCTTTGTGTGTAAGCCGACCTTTCTCTCTGGCTGCCCTTAAGATGTTTTCCTTCATTTCAACTTTGGTGAATCTGACAATTATGTGTCTTGGAGTTGCTCTTCTCGAGTGGTATCTTTCTGGCGTTCTCTATATTCCTGAATTTGAATGTTGGCCTGCCTTACAAGGTTGGGGAAGTTCTCCTGGATGATATCCTGAAGAGTGTTTTCCAACTTGGTTCCATTTTCCCCGTCACTTTCAGGCACACCAATCAGATGTAGATTTGCTCTTTTCAGTTAATCCCATATTTCTTGGAGGCTTTGTTCATTTCTTTTTACTCTCTTTTCTCTACACTTCTCTTCTTGCTTCATTTCATTCATTTGATCTTCAGTCGCTGATACTCTTTCTTCCAGTTGATTGAGTTGGTTACTGAAGCTTGTGCATTTGTCACATAGTTCTCGTGTTATGGTTTTCATCTCCATCAGTTTTTTTAAGGTCTTCTCTGCATTGATTATTCTAGTTATCCATTCATCCATCCTTTTTTCAAGATTTTTAGTTTCTTTGCGCTGGTTATATAGTTCCTTCTTTAACTCTGAGAAGTTTGATCAACTGAAGGCTTCTTCTCTCAACTCGTCAAAGTCATTCTCTGTCCAGCTTTGTTCTGTTGCTGGCGATGAGCTGCGTTCCTTTGGAGGGGGAGATGTGCTCTGATTTTTTGAATTTCCAGCTTTTCTGCACTGCTTTTTCCCCATCTTTGTGGTTTTATCTGCCTTTGTTCTTTGATGATGGTGGCGTACTGATGGGGTTTTGGTGTAGGTGTCCTTTCTGTTCGTTAGTTTTCCTTCTAAAAATCATGGCCCCCTGCTGTAGGTCTGTTGGAGTTTGCTTGAGGTCCACTCCAGACCCTGTTTGCCTGGGTATCAGCAGCAGAGGCTGCAGAAGATAGAATATTGCTGAACAGCGAGTGTTGCTGTCTGATTCTTGCTCTGGAAGCTTCGTCTCAGGGGTGTACCCCGTCATGTGAGGTGTGAGGTGTCTGTCTGTACCTAGTTGGGGATGTCTCCCAGTTAGACTACTCAGGGGTCAGGGACCCACTTGAGCAGGCAGTTTGTCCGTTCTCAGATCTCAACGTCCGTGCTGGGAGATCAGTGGGAGATCAGAGCTCCCTGTAGAGCTGTCTTCAAAGCTGTCAGACAGTGGCATTTACCTCTGCCGAGGTTTCTGCTGCTTTTTGTTTAGCTATGCCCTGTCCCCAGAGGAGGAGTGTACAGAGGCAGGCCGGTCTCCTTGAGCTGTGGTGGGCTCCACCCAATTTGAGCTTCCTGGCGGCTTTGTTTACCTACTTAAGCCTCAGCAATGGCAGGTGCTCCTCCCCCAGCCTCGCTGCCGCCTTGCAGTTTGATCTCAGACTGCTGTGCTAGTAATGAGGGAGGCTCCGTGGGCGTGGGACCCTCTGGGCCAGGTGTGGGAAATAATCTCCTGGTGTGCCATTTGCTAAGACGTGTGGTAAAGCGCAGTATTAGGGTGGGAGTTACCCGATTTTCCAGGTGTTGTGTGTCTCAATTTCTTTTGGCTAGGAAAAGTAATTCCCTTCCCCCTTGTGCTTCCCAGGTGAGGCGATGCTTTGCCCTGCTTCAGCTCTTGCTGGTTGGGCTGCACCCATGGACCAGTGCCAACTTTCCGACACGCCCCAGTGAGATGAACCTGGTACCTCAGTTGAAAATGCAGAAATCACCCGTCTTCTGTGTTGCTCACACTGTGAGCTGGAGGCTGGAGCTGTTCCTATTCAGCCATCTTTGAGAATCTATATTTACACCAAATTTTTAAAATTTGGTGTCTTAAGTGGCAGGGCTGTAACATACACTCATATATATTTATATAAAACCTTGGGAAGTATAGATTGGCCATTTTTCCACTAGAGAAATAGAAAAAGTGTAGAGATGTGGTGGGGAGAAAGAGAGAATGATACTTTCCAAAAGGATGAGATGGAAAAATAGTGCAGATGCAATTCTAGTCTCTTTTTAAAGAATTTTTTCTTTGGCCTGGTTTCATTCCTGCCCTGGAGTTCTGTAAAATATTCCTGTATCCTTATAAAATTCCCACCTCTTTTTTTTCTTGCATAAGTAACTTGACTAAGTTTTATGTTATCTTAAAACCAAGACTGATAAGAATAAATGAGAAAGAGAATTTAAAGCTGACTTTTATACCTTTCAGCCTTAAGGAATTTATAGAACTTCACGCAAAGTGGATCTCTAGGTGCATTGCTCAAAGCTTCACCTTTTGGGGAAATTTTCCTTCTACACTGTTATTCAAAGACTTTACAAGTGATGTTATCACACAGCTGCTTCTCATTTTTTACTGGCATCTGCATACCAAGCCAGCCTATCCATAATCTCGCCATAAAAGCTCAGGTTTTTCCTCCTCCTTCAACTGGCCATAGAGTAATCCCTATGTAACCATTGGTGTGAGGTGAGGGAGGTGTTTTGGTGCAAACTTGGTGGGTTGCATGGGCATCTGAGCTGCTTGCTCATGCAGCTTGCTCATACCCTCTGGTGCTTGTGTCTCAGATGTACCATTATCTTTTTATCTGTTTCTGGTGGGGTATCTGACTTTGAGTTGAAGTCTCTGACAGTACCGAGCTTATGGTGGGTTATTTCAAATATCTCAAAAATTAAAATCCCAACTGTCAGAAGAGAATGGAATAATACATTCTAAATGCTGAGGGGGGAAAAAAACTAACCTAGAAGTGTGTATTAAGGTCCTTGGCTTGTTCAAAAAGATGTCAGAGGTACTAAAATCACTTTAGACTTTACTATACTTTATAATTAAATACTTATGGAAAATATATTGGTAAATGAAGAAGCCAAAAGAAAAAGAAAAAAGGCTCAAAGTGGTAAGGGAAAGATTGATAGTACAATGTTGTAGAACCAAAGTTTGTATAATTGTCAAAAAGAGGTCTATATGTCATGATACAGGTCAAAAACTTGAAGATGAAGACATGCCTATTGAATGTAATATTTAGCAGATTTTTAGTGACCTTTCAAAGAAATGTTTTATGGTTAACCAGATGGCAAAGGGTTAAGGAAGAGTGATTGGGAAAAGGAGAAAGATAAATATTTGTTAATATTGTCTATAGTGAGTTTTGTTTAAGTCATTGGATTCAGACCTTCCAGAAATGAAGTGAGATATTATCCTATTTTATCTCACAAATACCCCCAGACACTGGGTATAGCTTTCCTTCTAGCCTTTTATTTTATTTCCAGGTTGGTTTCCTGCTTTCTTAGTAGGTTGCAGATGTTTATCTTCTGGTACCTTAAATGATACAGGTAGAATAGGATGCTGTGTGGACCATAGGGATTTTTGCCAGTCAGCTTTATATACTTGACTCCACTGCCCTCCTTACACAGGGTTCTATTCTCATGATTACATCTTCACTTTGAAGGTTACAACTTAGTCCAGATAAAGTACTCTCAAGTATATCTCTGATCTCTGAGTGAAAATAAACTTCAATCAGCCAATCCACTGTATCATTTTGTTGTTAGACTGAGCTACGCTGTATTTTGCTGTTAGATTTCATACCACCTGATTCCATGTACATCCTTGACTGACCTCTTGGACACCTCAAATTTCCAAAAAGGTTATGGTTTAAATGTGTTTTCACTTTGCTCATTTTTGCCATAATTCGTTTCACATCACTGTTTTTCTTTTGTATTATCTGGCTTATTATTCTTGGTTTTCACACATTTAGCTGCATAATGTAACTACTTAACATTTTAGTTGGTTATGTGAAGCACCGAATGCTTCGTTTAATTAGGGAAGAAGTAATATTTTGTAAATGAAGCTATGGTAGTAATAGTAACAATTATTAGTTGTAATTATATCTTAACTAATTTACACTGTATCCAAGAGAGTAAGAAATGTTTGACAGTTCTTTTCAGATTTAAGCTGTGAAACTCTCACTTTGGTAAAGACTGCTTCTTCTTGATGTCTCTCCTTGAAAGCGGTGGATTAGAGGTAGCTTTGCCTACAGATATTTTAATCTTCAAAAAGTATTTCATTCCAAATTTTAATAGTGTCAAAGCTAACAGGATATTGCAGATACATAAATTAATTAGTTAGGAAATCTTAATTTCTTGATATTTTACGTAGAATAAAGAGTCAAGTTTAAACTATAGCATCCTGGCAAAATTGTAACAAATAAGAGAAGACTGCTTACATAAATTCTGTGTTCATGAATACTATATTAGATGTTTGTAAAGAGTTATCATAACTGTAATTCTCTAAGCATGCAGAGGGAAATGAAATCTTGGTTAGATGGTTAGTCAGTGAAGATCTAACAGGGCACAGAGATATAGATGATAAATAAATTAGCAAAATTTTCAAAGAAAAAAGTTGTACAAAAAATTGACAAAGGGAAGATCCTGTAATAAAGAAAACATTGAATTTAGAAACTAGAGACACATAGTCTTATTTTACAGATGAACACACTAGAACTCAGAAAAAATTTTCAAGTCATGTGCCCCAGGTTACCAGCAGAGGCAGTCTAATACTCTTTCCACTCTGTCCTGCTGCCTCCCAGTGATCACTGATTATTTGCACTACATACAGAGCCTATTGCTGCTGGCAAAGCTCTTTCTCAAAACAAATAAAAAAAATCTACTTCACCTCTAGCCTTTTTTGATTCTTACAACACTGCTCTTCTTGTTCTACTTCCTTCTCTCTGGTCACATCTTTCCTGTATGTTTCACTGGCGTCTCTTCTTCTCCCTCTAAATTTTTTTTTTTTTTTTTTTTGAGATGGAATCTCGCTTTGTTGCCCAGGCTGGAGTGCAGTGTCACAATCTCGGCTCACTGCAACCTCTGCCTCATGGGTTCAAGCGATTCTCTTGCTTCAGCCTCCCAAGTAGCTGGGACTACAGGCGTATGCCTTCATGCCTGACTGATTTTTGTATTTTTAGTAGAGACCGGATTTCATTATGTTGGCCAGGCTGGTTTCGAACTCCTGACCTCATAATCTGCCTGCCTCGCCCTCCCAAAGTGCTGGGATTACAGGTGTGAGCTACTGTGCCTGGCCTCTCCCTCTGAATTTATAGCTACTTTCATGGATTCAGTTTTCACCTCTACTGGCTCAATTTTCTTATTTGTAATATGAGAGAATTTAAGTTGCTTCTTTTTAATTCTAAAAGCTGAGTAAAGTTTAATACAAAATGATGAATGTTATAAAAGTCTTATTTTAAAAACCAGTTGTCTGACTAGACACCTTACCAAAGAAGTTATACATATGGCAAGTAAACATATAAAAATATATTCAATATCCTATGTCATTAGAGAATTATAAATTAAAATAACAAGATAACAATACACACCTGTTAAAATGATCAAACTCCAAAATGCTAACAACTCCAAATACTGGTGAGTATGTGGAGCAAAAAGACCACTCATTTATTGCTGGTAGGAATGCAACATAGTACAGCCACTTTGGAAGACAGTTTGGCAGTGTCTTACAAAATTAAACTTGTTTTTACATGAGATCCAGCAGTTGTACCCTTAGGTACAATGCAGAAACTGTGGGCCAGGCATGGTGGCTCAAGCCTGTAATCCCAGCACTTTGAGGCTGAGGTGGGCAGATCACCTGAGGTCAGGAATTCGAGACCAGCCTGGCCAACATGGCAAAACCCTGTCTCTACTAAAAATACAAAAATAGCTGTGCATGGTGATGGGTGCCTGTAATCCCAGTTACTCAGGAAGCTTAGGCAGGAGAATTGCTTGAACCCAGGAGGTGGAGGTTGCAGTGAGCCAAGATCACGTCACTACACTCCAGCTGGGTGACAGAGACTCCGTCTCAAACAAACAAACAAACAAACAACCCCATAAAAAACACCTGTGGACTTCAGGTGATAATAATGTGTTAATATAGGTTCATTGATTGTAGCAAATATACACTTGTGGTGCAGCATATTGATAAGGGGGGTTATATCTGTGTGTGGAGGTAGGGAAGGCAGATATGGAAACTCTCTGTACTTTGTGCTTGCTTTTGCTGTGAACCTAAAATTGATCTAAAAAGTAAAGTTTAGACTGGGTGTGGTGGCTGACATCTGTAATCCCAGCACTTTGGGAGGCCTAGGCAGGTGGATCACGTGAGGTCAGGGGTTTGAGACTAGCCTGGGCAACATGGTGAAACTCCATCTCTACTAAAAATATAAAAATTAGCTAGGCGTGGCGGTGCATCGTTTGGGTGATCAGACCCAACACCCGGTCGTGGGGGCGATGAAGTCTGGTGGTCAAAAGATTGAGAAAAAGACAGTTTGAGAAGTAAAGTGGGACCAGGGGGCCATTGCAATTGTGGAGGCTGCAAAGGCCCTGAGCTCTGGGAGCCCACACTATTTATTGGTAATCCAACCAAGAAACAGGTGATGAGAATGTGGGGGTCAAAAGGGCAGGCACATAATCTACAGCTGTGACAGTTTAGCATTTATATGGAACATTTTCTGCTACTTGAGATAATGGGAATACAATTGATCTAGGAGCCTGAGAGGGCTAGAAGCAAGGAGCCAGCAAGTCTAGACACATTCCAGAGGACATTATATCAGACATGCAAGCCCTGCCTCAGTTTTTTCCCCAACACTCAGCTTTTTCCCAACATGTCCCCCTCCTCTTTTTTGTAAAAGAGAAGTTATCATTATTACTGTCATTACTAACTATCATTATTACTAGCATAAAAAGTGACCTCTTTTAATTGAGCAAGGCAATTGCAGGCTGTGCAGCCCTTAATCGTGGGTTGGTGATCCAGCTTGTTTTTCTTAGCCCTTATTCAAACTGGAGCTGCTCTGGTTTGAATGCTTCACACATATCTCTCCTTTCCCTTTTACAAGAGGACTCTTAATCCTAGGGGTTGCAGAAGGATGAAGGTCCATGTTCTGTAATTTCTTCATGCTGAATAGGGGTGATGATATTTCTGCCTAACTACTAAGGTGTCTTGTATTCAGGGTAGAGAGGAGCTGAGTCATAAAGCATTGGTCCATTAAACATCATGACTCTGGTCGGTCTTCGTTCTATCTTTGCATTCAGATTCACCTGGCTCATGGCTCATACTGGGGGAGCCCTGTCCATGGTTGGGATCCATGGGTCCCTCCAGTCTCCCGTTCCATGGTCGTACACATCTTGAGGGCATCCACATGGTTCATTCATCTCCTGCAAAAACACAAACATACCCTTACCCCCACCTTAGTAAATCTACTGAAACAGAAGCAAAAATTTTTGTGGCTGTAGCCAGGAGGCCACTGATAATGAGAAACAGGCCCCTTTTAACACAAGGCACAGGGAAAGCAAATTGAGGCTTTTCAAACCTTCAATTCATACTGTACAGGTGGGTGCACTAGATGCTGTGGCTCATGGTAGATCTTCAGATCTACCATGGCACCTGATTGGTGGGCACCCACACTGGCACCTGATTGTCACCTGGTGAGACACAAGGAAATCCTCTTCCCCATATAATTATCTTTCCTTTTTCACAGCTCCCTGCATATGCATCCCTCTATCACATATCCTGTCCATCCCCTTTACCTTCCTTCTGTCTTGTCAGGCATCGTTCCGCTGCAGCCATGGGTTGAATTACAGCATTAACAGCCCTTAAATCTGTTAACATTCTCCATTTCCCTGATTTTTTCATGTTGACAAATACAGGAGAATTCCAAGGGGAGAAAGTAGGTTCTATATGACCCTTTTGCAAATGTTCCTGCACCAGCTCATTTAAAGCCTCAGTTTTTCCTGTTTCAGCAGCCATTGGTCCACCCAAACTGGTTTGGCAGTTAGCCAAACAAGAGGAATGGGAGCTGGAGGCTCAACAATGGCTGCTCCTAAAAATGACACCCCAATCTGGTCCAATCTGTTTGTCCTTTCAATTCTAAAGGTTCTGATTGGCCATATTTATTTTTTTCCTAGTCCTTTTCCCAGGCAATATCCCATATTTCTCATTACTACTATATTGATCCATAGGAATAGATATTTCAGCATCACATTGTTGCAATAAGTCTCTGCCCCATAAATTGACAGGAATAGGCGTAGTGATAGGCTCAATTGTCCCTTCCTGATCATCTGGCCCTTGACATGGTAAAAGCAAGGAACTTGGAAAAACTTCCGAGGCAACTCCTACTCCAATAATACGAATGGATGCCTTTTGCTTAGGCCAATGTCAGGGCCATTGATTTATAGTAATAATAGAGACATCAGCTCCAGTATCTACTAGCCCTTCAGAATCTTTTCCCTGAATAGTTACTGTGCAAATAGCTCTTTTGTCAGACATTTGATTAAACCAATATACAGCCTTTCCTGTTGGATTAGTACTACCAAAGCCTCCTATTCTCTTCACTGTGCTGCTTCCTAGTTTTGTGTAAGGTAACAGCAACGACTGAACAATTCTTTCTCCTGGGGAAGCAGACCACGGAGTTGAGGAACTAATAACTAATTGAATTTCTCCAGTATAATCAGAATCAATTATTCCCATATGCACAGTGACACCTTTCAAATTTAGACTAGACTTTCCAAGTAATAGACCAACTGTTCCTGCAGGTAAGGGTCCCCTAACTCCCATAGGAGTCCCCCATAGGGACCTTTTTTGGTGTGGCTCCCCAGGAAGTAAGGATACGGGAATTGCGCTGCAGAGGTCTATGACAGCACTGCCTGCTGTGGCGTGGACAATTGTTATACATTTGTAAGGGCACTCGCTGTGTCAGTTATGCCTCGGTTTGTTGAGGGGCTTGAGGTGGGCCCCTCTTCCAGTTTCCTGAGAGAGGTTGTCCATCTTTGCTAATTTTAGAATGACACTGACTTGACCAGTGATGGCTTTTTTCACCACGGGGTCATACACTGGGACTTTTCTGTTGTTTGATGGTAGCTCTTGCCTTTTGATTTCCTTTTCTACATTCCCTTTTTTCTGTGTCCAAATTGCCCACAATTAAAGCAAGAGCCTGAGAAACGGGGCATATTCTTTCTGACTGTTAATCCAGCCATAGCCTGAACTAAAAGAGTAGCCTTATGTAAGTTACCTCCAATGCCATCACAAGCCTTAATATATTCAGCTAAATGAGACTTCCCTCTCAGGGATCTAATAGCAGTTTGACACTGCATTAGCATTATCGTATGCAACAAGGTGCATTACAAATCTTGAGCTGTTTTATCAGTCACGGCTTTATACACAGCCTCTTGGAGCCGAGCAATAAAATCAATATGATTCTTCAGGTTTTTGTCGGACAGAACTGAAAGAAGGATATTTTCCCCCTTTAACATTTATCCTTTCCCTTGCCTGTAAGCACACAGAGTATAGCCGAACAATGGCAACATCCTCCATTATGGCTTGATTTTCTAATTGACCCCAATCAGGTCTGACTCCCATTAACTGTTGAAAGGAAACAGGCACACATGGTTGTGCTTGTGTATTTTCCCTTGCCTGAGTTTGAGCTTCATCAGCCCACCAGGTTTTAAACTGCAAGTACTGAGATGGAGTGAGAACAGATTTTGTTGAAGTATCCCAATCATACGGTATTAATCTATTATTGAGAGAAATGTTTTTAAATAAAGTTTGCACAAAAGGGGAGTTTGGCTCATATTGACTAATTGCTTGCTTGAATTCCTTTAACAGCTTAAAAGGAAAGGTGGTCCAATTAGCTATATTCTGTCCTCCATGCTGGATTATAGTTACGGGAAATTGCCATGCTTCAAGATCTCCCTCGGCTCTAGCCTTTTGAATAGAATTTTGTATAGCACCACCAATTGCTCCAGATTTTAATGTTGCAACTACAGGAGCAGTTAGTTTTGTAGCTAATTCATCTTCTCGCCCATTAAGGGGAGAGAGAGGAGGTGGCCTTTCACTTAATTCAGCAGGTGGACTAGTAAAACGTACTTTTTTCAATTTCCCTTTCTTTTATTTAATTTCCTCCATTTCCTGTTCCTCACATTCAGAATCTGAAGTTAGTTTTTTACACTTGTCCTCCTCTTCCTCATCTGAATCTGCCTCATCATCTGTTTGAAATGGCTCAAGAGCTGCTTTTATTAGCGCCCACATTGACCAAACTGAGACTGGAATTTTTGCTCCATCTTTATACGCTTTTTAAAAATCTCTGCCAATTCTCTCCCATTCATCCAACTCCATAGTCCCTTGTTCCGCGAACCATGGGTAAAACTGCTTTACTGCACTAAAGAGTGATAACAGATTCTGAGTACTGACTTCTACTCCACCTCTTCATAGTAAATGCCTTAAGAAATTTAAATAAGCAAAATGTCTGCTTTCACTTTGTCCAGTTGTTACTCTGGTTCTTCCGAGCACTCAGCCTTCCTACCGAGCTTCTTTTAGATGTCCTTGGGTGTCCTTTGACAATGCGTCCTCCACTTTCACATGCTCTAGTGTTTCTTCACCAGGGTCTTTGTCGCCCCACATTGGGCAGCTAGGAATGTTGGGGTGATCAGACCCAACACCATGTCATGGGGGCAATACAGTCTGGCGGAGTCAAAGGATTGAGAAAAAGACAGTTTGAGAAGTACAGTGGGACAAGGGGGCCATTGCGATTATGGAGGCTGCAAAGGCCGTGAACTCTGGGAGCCCACGCTATTTGTTGGTAATCCAACAAAGAAACAGGTGGTGAGAATGTGGGGATCAAAAGGGCAGGCACATGATCTACAGCTGTAACGGTTTAGCATTTATATGGAACATTTCCTGCTACTTGATATAATAGGAATACAATGGATCTAGGAGCCTAGGAGGGCTAGAAGCAAGGAGCCAGCAAGTCTAGATGCATTTCAGAGGACATTATGTCAGACATGCAAGCCCCAACTCAATTTTTTGTTTTCTCCAACACTCAGCTTTTTCCCAACAGCGCATGTCTATAATCCCAGCTACTTGAGTGGCTGAGGTAGGAGAATTGCTTGAACCTAGGAGGTGAAGGTTGCAGTGAACCAAGATCATGCCACTGCACTGTAGCCTGGGCGACAGAGTGAGACCTGGTCTTTAAAAAATTAATAAAAATAAAAAACACAGTCCAATTTAAAAAAAAGTAAAGTTTATGAATTAAAACATGCTTTTAAACCAGCTTTGTGTTTTTAAAAGGCAAAGGCATTTAGAGTAAAATGGCCTGCATTTTTAAGATAGGTGAGCTATGTAATTCATCTCTTGTGAGGCCCAGTTGCTTAATTAATTTTTTTTTTTGAGGCAGAGTCTCGCTGTGTCGCCAGGCTGGAGTGCAGTAGTGCAATCTCGGCTCACTGCAACCTCCGCCTCCTGGGTTCAAGTGATTCTCCTGCCTCAGCTTCCCGAGTAGCTGGGACTACAGGCATGCACCACCACACCCAGCTATTTTTTTTTTTTTTTGTATTTTTAGTAGGGACAGGGTTTCACCATGTTGACCAGGGTGATCTTGATCTCTTGACCTCGTGTTCCACCTGCCTCAGCCTCCCAAAGTGCTGGGATTACAGGTGTGAGCCACTGTACCTGGCCTGCTTTATTGTTTAAATTGTGTGTATATAAATAAATGTATAAAAATAAAAATATATATACATATGCATTTATATATATATTTAGTGGGCCAAAAATATTATGAACCAGTGGTACTAGAGTTCCACTTAGGGAACTGGGCACTGTCTTCATTTAGAGAAAATGCCTTGATAAGCTTTTCTGAGTGTGGAAGGTGAGGCCTTGAGCATAAGATCCAGAAGGTGACTGCAATACAAAGAAGTAACTAAACAGTTATGTACAAAGAAATGAAGAGATGTGGGAGCAGAAATGCCAGAAAGGCAAGGGGGTGGAATTAGAGAAAAGGGCATGCAAGATAGATAGGAGGCTGAATCCTGTGGAGAAGGAGACAAATGCCTTGATAGCAATAGTGGCCAAGAACTTTAAATACCACAGAAGTCTAATTTACAATGTTTAGTTGTTGGCATCTTGGCAATGTAACAATGTGACTGTATTGCATAGTGGTTTGGGAGAAATCTAGGAAAGAAGCTATGTGTATAACAAAGATAAGGAGCATCTGCAAAGGGCAAGGCATGTGAGATCAAGAGTTCAGCAAAAGTAGAAGACACAGTCAATTATGAGAAAGCAAGTCCATAGGATTAAGAGACAATGGAATTTCCCACAGGAGCCTGTCTCAGAGGATGAGATTCCAGTTGACAGATCAGATAACTGGATTGACAGAATGGTTGTGCAGATATTTAAAGGTTTGCAGCACAGTGCTTGACATGTGGCAGTAAAAACTTAACAATGCACTCAACTGCAATGGTCTTGTATAGTCTGGCATCATCACTTTTGGAGCTGAGACAACCTTAGCTTTAAGGACTATTTCTGAGCAAATTAGTACAGAAGTTTTGATGGAACAAAACTCTTCTGTGATTTCTAACAAAGCATGGAGGAAAACTGCTTATCTGCAAATGGCATTCACCCAGTTAAGAGACAGTACCTGTGAGACGAAAAGGTTTAACTGAAGTTGTGTGCCCATGAGGATGAAGTTATGACATGTCATCTTTTTTCCCCAGACTTTTATCCTTCTCATACAAAGCATAAATTATACTTCTCATACAAAGCTAGAGAATATAATATACTGTGAGAACCATAGAAGATTGCCCGAAGAAGACTTACATTAGATAAATAACATTCAGGGAATGACAATAGAACTGAAAAAGAAACTATATTCTCTTGGAAGCATGTTCATAAAATTCAGTACATTCAAGAATACTGATTAATAAGATATAGAGATGGATGAAGTGCTCCTGAGATGCAATGAATATAAAAATAGAGAAAACACATAGCAAATGACTAGTAGTATCCTTGGAATCTGCTCCTTTTCACAACCATAATCATTCTGTCATAGTCATAGTTTTCCTGTCTCTTTGCTGCCAGACTTTCCTTCCTGAACCAGTTGTCTAATTCAGTGGCCACTAAAAGAAATTTGATCATTGGTATCAGCAATTTTGAATCTAAAGTGATCTTTCATATCAAATTTAAATATCAAATCTGTGAACTTCAGGGTTTCCTATGAATGGTTCCAGCACTTTTTATTTTACTAATCTTTTGGTGTACCTTGATTTCCATCTCATTTATAGCCAGATTAGTTTAATGGTTTTCATATACACCTAACAATTTTATCTGCACTTCATAGCCAACTCACTAGTCATCTGTCCAGAAGAAAATGTTCTAATTTCCTATTAGTCATTCCATGTTCTGTCCTTCCCCTTATTACAATTAATTCAGAAATATCAGGGATTAGATGATTCTGAATTTTTGGGCAATGTGGCTGATTTAATGTAAGTAGTCTACACAAATTATCAACATTAAATGAATTATTTTATAATAGAATCCTTAATGATAATGTTAAAACATAATAAAATTTCTATTTTATAATGGAATCCTTAATGATGATGTTAAAACATAATAAAATAAAACCTAATAATTCAAAAGAAACTTCAGAATGTTGTAGTGACTTAGGCTCATCAATACAAGCAATAATTGTAATTCAATAGTATTGCAAAATAAACCTGATTGTTAAGATGTTCTAGGTGATTCTGGCTTCAGGATAAATAAGAGATAAATAAATATTTTGAGAGGTAACAGACACTAATCCTGCTAGACTGTAATTATTTATTAAACATCCTGGGGACTTATGTATTTGACTACTCAGCATTTTGGCAATGAATAACCCACCCCATTTGTTCCGTACTTTTTGCTTATTTGTTGAAAGTTGATTTCAAGTCTCATAGATATATTATTTAATGATGCAAAGGGAACTTTTGGTTGTCTAAACTGATTTTCCCAACACTGCTCTTTTGTAATGGTGGGAGAGGACAGAAGATTCAATTCCTGTCATCTCTTGCTCATTTGCCTAATCCTTCTTCTGAGGTAGGTGTACATACTGAGATAGTGACCATTTTTGTGAGTTCTGCAACGTTGCCTGGAAAAAGCCTGGGCTTTGGTGTCCTACAGAACTGTGAATGCCATTTTCTAGGTCTGTGACATTGTAAAATTTAAGTGTTTCTGAGAGCCAGTTTTTCAACTATAAAATAGAGATAAAATTTACCAATTGCAGAGACTGTTAATGCTCACCAATATCCATGTGTTTTCATTTTCTTCCTGGGCACAGTTAAACTATATTTTCAGCTTCCCTTGTAGGTTGGTGTCTTCATTGCTGACTTCTGGCACTGGAATGTGGGTGGAAATAAAATGCACCACTTCCTGACTTAGCTCATGAAAATCTTCCATGTGCCCTCTTCTTTAGCTGGCTGACTGGAGAGGACTCCAGAGTCCTATGAGAATGAATAGCTAAGACAGAAGAGGCCTGAGTCAAAGTTTGCTGCCAGTCCCTTGCCACCCCCATCATTTGCAAACAAGAATTAGTATTTATTTTATTAAGGCACTGAAACTTGGGGGATGTTTGTTTCAGCAGTTAGCCAACCCTGATTAATACACTTCATTGGATTATTATGAAGATTACATGAGGAAGTTTTGTAAAGTGCCTGATATAAATTAGGTGTTTGATAAATGATAGTTATCATCACCCTCATCCTTTACACATATAAACAGGTAAGCATTCAGGCATTGCAGGTGCTAAGAATTACCCACATGACCAGATTCTAAAGGATCTGAACTGGCAGAACTGAAATTTTGCTGCCACTATTATAATTAGACCCATTGTTACAATTTCCCCTATATTTTAGTTGTATAGGTGGATAATTCATTTAGTGATAGATTTTGAGGTTATATGTTTCATTCCTTTATTGGCTTATTAATTTTATCTAGTATAATCTTAACATATAAGACCCCTAACTTAATTTGTATATCTTATACCTGTAATTGTGTTTATTCAAGAGCTAGGAGAGAGAGACGAGATCAATGATGTTCAACAGAAATCTAATCCAAGCCACATATTTGATTTAAAATTTTCTAGTAGTCACATTAAAAAAGGTAAAGAAAAAACCAGGTAAAATGAATTTTAATAGTATATTATTTAACCTAAGATTTCTAAAATATTTCAACATGTAATAAATATTATTTGTATTCTTTTTTGGTGCTGATTCTGAAATCAGTATGTGTTTTAAACTGACAGCACATCTCAATTGGACTAGCCTAATTTCAAGTGCTCAATAGTAACATTTATATAGTAGCTACCATATTAGACAGTTCAACAATAGATAATTCAGAAAAGACTTATTACTACAGCTGAAATAAATGGGAGACATCAAAGTC
Organism: Papio anubis; assembly: GCF_008728515.1. NCBI lineage: Eukaryota > Metazoa > Chordata > Mammalia > Primates > Cercopithecidae > Papio > Papio anubis. Next base: position 74,091,980 of record NC_044981.1, read on the forward strand.
ACATGCCACTGATACTGGGTTTGCCACATTTTCTTTGTACATGAAGGATAGCTTATTTTTATTGTTCTGGGAAAACAGATGAAGATCACATCACCAGGATGCTCATCCAGGAGATGAGCATTTTACATATGAGATGTTATTTATTGGGAGACACAAGTCCTGAAACTTCACTGTGGCTCCACTTTCTGTGGTACTTTGCATATAGAAGTCTCTTGCTGAGAGTCATTCATGGAAGTGATCAATGTTCACATAATTGTGTGCTCAATATTAATATATTTATAATAAAATATGTATATCTCTTACAAGAAGCCTAACATTCTGAGCTCATATCCTATGGGAACCCATGAACCTGAAATACAATAACCCTAAAATTTAAAAGCAATAAAAGTTTTATTTTTCTTAGGAATAACTGTTGGTTATTACTGTTGGTCTCAATTTTTAAAGGAAATTTATTTTTATAAATAAAATATGGACTTTAGAAATCTGTGTATTGAAATACACATCTATCTTTGTTTCAATTATAGTGCAGAAACTAGTCATTTTCCAGTATACAAAAGGTAAAACAGAATTTAGTTCAAAGACATTGGATTTACCATTGTAAACAATGTTTGAATACAGTAGTATGGTTAAAGATGACAGGTAGTCACTTCTGAGAGGGAATAATATGTTGCAAGTTTGAAAGAGTATGGTTATTCAAGATGTCATATCATGAGAAGGAAATAGTGTCTGATATTGAAAGCACTGAAAGAGAATTGAACATATTGTGCTAGAGAAACAAGAGATACATCTAATGCTTAGGAAAGATAGGGTTTTAGGACCCCTTCCTTATACCTTATACAAAAAATCAACTGAAGATGGATTAAAGACTTAAATATAAAACCCCAAATTACAAAAACCCTGGAATGCAACCTAGGTAATACCATCCTGGACATAGGAATGGGCAAAGATTTCATGACAAAGACCAAAATAAAGTGCAGCAAGAGAAAAAATTGACAAGTGGGACCTAATTAAACTTAAGAGCATCTGCACAGCAAAAGAAACAATCAATAGAATAAACAGACAGCCTACATTCTGGGAGAAAGTATTTGCAAACTATGCATCTGACAAAGGTCTAATAGCCAGTATCTATAAGGAACTGAAACCAATTTACAAGAGAAAAACAACCCCATTGAAAAGTGGGCAAAGGATGTGAACAGACACTTTTCAAAAGAAGACATACATGTGGCCAACAGACATATGAGAAAAAGCTCAATATAACTGATCAAGGCCATCCTGGCCAACATGGTGAACCCTGTCTCTACTAAAAATACAAAAAATTAGCTGGGCATGGTGGTGCATGCCTGTAATCCCAGCTTCTCGGGAGGCTGAGGCAGGAGAATTGCTGTAACCAAGCAGTCGGAGGTTGCAGTGAGCCAGGATTGCACCACTGTACCCCAGCCTGGCAACAGAGAGTGAGACTCTATCTTAAAAAAAAAAATACGGATTCACTTTTGCAGTTGTTCAGATACTACTTGATGTGACACCTCCCCTGGGCTTGCTGTGGGCCTCTTGGAAGATAGAGCTAGATTAACTCCTTCACTTAAAGGGCAACAGACTATATAAAGTCTCTTTACAGTTGGAGTAGGGAGAGTAATGAACAACTTTTTGATTTCTAGTGAGAAGACAGAAGACATAGCAATGGAACTGTTCTTAGCTTTGTTTGCCACAACTCTTCAAAGTTTAATTTTAGATTCAGTGCATTTATTCATAGAGCATGAAACATATAATCATGCCTTTTACTAATTGCAGATACTTAAAATTATATGTTTTTTACCTACTGTGTTATGGTCAATTTGAAAAAGAATGATTTCATTATATATTATTGTCTGTAGATTCCGTGTACTATTCTTTGTACATATTATGATGATATGACATATTATCATTACTAAATATAGCACTAATTATTGATGCTCCCTATGGTATTTAAGACTAATTTAATTATAATGTTCCCCTAAATTCATATGTTAATAAAGCAGAAGAAACTGATTACATTTAAATGTACAAGCTTATGCTACTAGAAACAATTGTTTTCTAAATTCCTTAATTTATTAAAAAAATAACGATGGCTCTCTTAAGGAGCCATTTGTGCACTGAGTATAGAAAGGTATATAACTGTGTTAAAATTTAAGGTAATGAATATTTTTATAGCTTCCTCATCCCCTAAACACTTCTGTATTGACTGGTTCACATACAGAAAATGACACCTTTTCCTGCTGACCAGAAACTTCTTCAGATTGTCTAGTGACTTAGGAGACCTTAAACAGACATTCTTAAGCAGTAGTTCCCAACATAGTTACTTTGTAAGTTATGTTCTTTAAATGTCATGGTTCTTCACATGATTGTAGATGTGTATTAAAGAACTTGCTTCCCCAGGGTCCATGTGCCAGCTTGTTATTATTTTCCCCAGTTATTCAGAGTTCCCCATAGGAGGTTTGTACTTTCCAGCCCCAGGGTTGGCCATGTGCTTTCCTTTAACTAATGGGAACATGAATGACTTACATGTTGTCTGACCATAAACTTTACTTGCCATCAGTCATTTCACCGTTGCTCTTTTCCCTGTGGCACAAGAATGGTATGTCATAGAGAATGTTCCTTCAGCCTGCATCCTGGAATGAAGAAAATGTGGAACAGAGTCACAACCCACCTGCAGTCAATATGGAACATAGGTTGGAAATAAACGTTCTCTTTTGTAAAACAACAGGATTTGAGGGTTGATTTTTACCACAGCAGAAACTTGCAAAATCTTACTGCTCAGACTATAATTGCAGCTCTTGTTGAAACAAAAAAAGGAAACTTAGGTGGTCATCTAACTCACTTCTATTCTACCAACCTGCACTTCAGCCTGCAGTTGCTTGGGTCCAATCCACTCCTATTTTTTGCTCTTGAGGATTTGAACTGAGAGGCACAGAATGTTGTGTTCAATTATGATGACCTCAAGCTGAAAGGTTTTGTAGGGCAAGGGTTACAGTTGGCTCCACAAGCTGAAGTCATGAGTAAGCAGAAGGTATAAGTGAGCAGAGGAAGCTGATGTGCAGATCATAATAACAGTCAGCATTTATTGAGAAGTTACTTTAGGCCAAACATTTCTCCAAGCACACCCCATGTATAATCTCCTTTAATTTTCATATCCATGCTATGGACAGGGCCAAATTGAGACTTATAGCTGCAATAAGCACTGAAAAGATTATGGTGTTTTGTTGCCACTCCTGCAATGTAAGCACAAACCCAAGATAATTTCATATAATACCTATTATATTACAAAATCACCACTTTAATGACCATATTGATGCTTTTTCATATCAATTTTTTTCAAAATATTTTCTCACTTCATCTTGATTCCCCTGCTTTGCTGGTGCATGGAGCACATTCTTATTCTGCCTATTGGGTAATATATGACTGCTTATGAGGTAGGTACTGATTATTATTCCACTTTACAAGTAAAGAAATGGAATCTTCAAGAGGTTGCATAGATGTCTATGGTCATATACATACTAGGCGCTGGAATTGAAATTCAAACTTGGATCTATTATCATAGATACAAAAATCAGTGCACTTAGCCACAGTGGAAAAAAAGATGAAGCTTAGGAAGCCCCTGGGAGACACCGAGAAGAACCTCTGCTCCTCATTTTCCAGTTTCTGACTCTTACGTGGCCTGCCTATGGTTAATATACTGCTCTTATATGTGCACTGGAGGTGAGGAGAGAAGAGAGAAGTCAAAGAAAATGCCCTCATTTGTCTACCTTTAGGGTTACTCTTCGTTTGAGGTATCCTAAAACAATACTGCTTGTTTCTTAATAAGTATTTAGTGGAAACGCATTTAGGGTTTGTCCAAGCCCTCTTTCTTATTACGCCACAGATGGAAGTCTAGGCAGCTAGGCCAAGGTGGGCTGAATGATAGCTATGCAGATTGTACAAATACTTGGCAACTAAGACTTTGTCACCTAGTCAAGCTTATTGTGCCTGACTGGCTCTTCTCTCCCTTAAAATAAGAAGTCCTGTCTTGCGTCGTTTCTCAGTCCCTCAAGCAAAATTTCTCTAAGGTGTAGTGACTCAGTTTCTCAGATATTTGCATATTTCTGAGCCCAAGTGGTAGTGTTAAGAATATTTATTTTTGAATTAGACTGCTGTCAACATCATTTGCTAGCCAGAGGACCTTGAGTAAATTACTCTTTTAAGGAACTACCACATAGGGTTATTGGGAAGCTTGGGTGAGGCTTTCTGGTATAGGCTGAGCATAGGCTGAACATGGGCTGCTTTGTTATTTATTATCGACGTGTGCTTTATGTGTCTACAAACTGATAATCTCTTGAAATAACTGAGGTCCACGCTTTCCAACCCAATAGTTTAGAAAACCTAGAGTCTCAGTTTATCTAAATGGATTAAACCTTTAAGGTAATTTTGATTTATCACTTAAAAGGGAGTTGGAATATTGTTAAGGACCTTCTAAGTCAAGTCTCCCTTGAAGGCCCCTTTGTTACCACTGATATTAGTGAACAGTGTCCAGCTTCATGGTGGTGGCATCGTGGGAAGGAACATGAGGTCCTTACTCTGATTGCAACTGTGTTCATTCTGGCTAGGAATTTCTCATAGGGAATAAAATTCAGGGCCTTCAGCTGTCTAGTATCTTGAGGCTATATAACATGAAGTTTTGCCAAATCCCTCCCCTTCACCCTTCATGGGTTTTTGGCAGTTGGTTATAGAGCAAGGAACTTCACCTGTAATCACATGGCAGGGACCAAGAATTCTAGGTTCTTTATCATCTGCAGGTGCAGCCCCTCAGGTATTACGCAGCTGCAGTGAGGGGTGTTTAAAGCAGGAAACCATATCTACTAGAGTTTAGACAAGTGATTATCAGACTTTTCTGTGTGTCAGAATCAACTGGAGGGTTTGTAAACATAGATTGCTGATCTCTGATCCCTGAGTTTCTGATCCATTAGCTGTGGGTTGGGCCTGAAATTTTGCATTTCCAGCAAGTTCCCAGGATATGATGTTGCTGATCCAGACACCTAGAAATATTTCTCTATTAATATTTGTATTATGTCCTCTCTTCATAGGATTTTACCACTCAAATATCTTTTTATAAACCAATGTGATATCAGATATGCATATAGTTGACTGGCAGACATGGTTGCATAAAATCTATTGATGGGGACTTGTTTTACTGAATTTTCTATCAAATCATGTAACAATGACATTTATCTATATGCTCACTGTTTTACATTTATTTATAAACATTAAATGGAAGTATATTTGGGTGAAGTACAAAGATAGATAAAATTAGGTTAACAATATGAAACATATTTTCAGAAGTGTAATACAGTTTTACTCTTGGGGAACGTATTTTTATAGAAATAAAAGTAAATCATGTCCTAATCTGAGAGGCCTGAAATAACGCTGCTGAAATTTATATACTTTGTTGTACATGAATGAGACTATTAGAAATGTTTACTCCCAAGAAGTCGAGGTTCAAGATATATATATTAAAAAAAGCAGCAGAAACCTCTGCAGACACAAACGACTCTGTCTGACAGCTTTGAAGAGAGCGGTGGATCTCCCAAAATGGAAGTTGAGATCTGAGAATGGACAGACTGCCTGCTCAAGTGGGTCCCTGACCCCTGAGTAGCCTAACTGGGAGACATCCCCCACTAGGGGCAGACCGACACCGCACACCTCACACGGTGGAGTACACCCCTGAGAGGAAGCTTCCAAAGCAAGAATCAGACAGGTACACTCGCTGTTCAGAAATATTCTATCTTCTGCAGCCTCTGCTGCTGATATCCAGGCAAACAGGGTCTGGAGTGGACCTCAAGCAATCTCCAACAGACCTACAGCTGAGGGTCCTGACTGTTAGAAGGAAAACTAACAAACAGGAAGGATACTCACACCAAAACCCCATCAGTATGTCACCATCATCAAAGACCAGAGGCAGATAAAACCACAAAGATGGGGAAAAAGCAGCGCAGAAAAGCTGGAAATTCAAAAAATAAGAGTGCATCTCCCCCTGCAAAGGAACGCAGCTCATCGCCAGCAACGGATCAAAGCTGGATGGAGAATGACTTTGACGAGATGAGAGAAGAAGGCTTCAGTCCATCAAATTTCTCAGAGCTAAAGGAGAAATAACGTACCCAGCACAAAGAAACTAAAAATCTTGAAAAAAGAGTGGAAGAATTGAAAACTAGATTAATTAATTCAGAGAAGGCCATAAACGAACTGACAGAGATGAAAACCATGACACGAGAAATATGTAACAAATGCAGAAGCTTCAGTAACCGACTCGATCAACTGGAAGAAAGAGTATCAGCGATTGAGGATCAAATGAATGAAATGAAGTGAGAAGAGAAATCTAAAGAAAAAAGAAGAAAAAGAAATGAACAAAGCCTGCAAGAAGTATGGGATTATGTAAAAAGACCAAATCTACGTCTGATTGGGGTGCCTGAAAGTGAGGGGGAAAATGGAACCAAGTTGGAAAACACTCTTCAGGATATCATCCAGGAGAACTTCCCCAACCTAGTAGGGCAGGCCAACATTCAAATCCAGGAAATACAGAGAATGCCACAAAGATACTCCTCAAGAAGAGCAACTCCAAGACACATAATTGTCAGATTCACCAAAGTTGAAATGAAGGAAAACATCTTAAGGGCAGCCAGAGAGAAAGGTCAGGTTACCCACAAAGGGAAGCCCATCAGACTAACAGCAGATCTCTCGGCAGAAACTCTACAAGCCAGAAGAGAGTGGGGGCCAATATTCAACATTCTTAAAGAAAAGAATTTTCAACCCAGAATTTCATATCCAGCCAAACTAAGTTTCATAAGTGAAGGAGAAATAAAATCCTTTACAGATAAGCAAATGCTTAGAGATTTTGTCACCACTAGGCCTGCCTTACAAGAGACCCTGAAGGAAGCACTCAACATGGAAAGGAACAACCGGTACCAGCCATTGCAAAAACATGCCAAAATGTAAAGACCATCGAGGCTAGGAAGAAACTGCATCAACTAACGAGCAAAATAACCAGTTAATATCATAATGGCAGGATCAAGTTCACACATAACAATCTTAACCTTAAATGTAAATGGACTAAATGCTCCAATTAAAAGACACAGACTGGCAAACTGGATAAAGAGTCAAGACCCATCAGTCTGCTGTATTCAGGAGACCCATCTCACACGCAGAGACATACATAGGCTCAAAATAAAGGGATGGAGGAAGATTTACCAAGCAAATGGAGAACAAAAAAAAGCAGGGGTTGCAATCCTAGTCTCTGATAAGACAGACTTTAAACCATCAAAGATCAAAAGAGACAAAGAAGGCCATTACATAATGGTAGAGGGATCAATTCAAAAGAAAGAGCTAACTCTCCTAAATATATATGCACCCAATACAGGAGCACCCAGATTCATAAAGCAAGTCCTTAGAGACTTACAAAGAGACTTAGACACCCATACAATAATAATAAGAGACTTCAATACCCCACTGTCAACATTAGACAGATCAACGAGACAGAAAGTTAACAAGGATATCCAGGAATTGAACTCATCTCTGCACCAAGCAGACCTAATAGACATCTACAGAACTCTCCACCCCAAATCAACAGAATATACATTCTTCTCAGCACCACATCACACTTATTCCAAAATTGACCACATAATTGGAAGTAAAGCACTCCTCAGCAAATGTACAAGAGCAGAAATTATAACAAACTGTTTCTCAGACCACAGTGCAATCAAACTAGAACTTAAGATTAAGAAATGCAGTAAAAACCGCTCAACTACATGGAAACTGAACAACCTGCTCCTGAATGACTACTGGGTACATAACAAAATGAAGGCAGATAAAGATGTTCTTTGAAACCAATGAGAACAAAGATACAACATATCAGAATCTCTGGGACACATTTAAAGCAGTGTGTAGAGGGAAATTTAAAGCACTAAACGCCCACAAGAGAAAGCAGGAAAGGTCTAAAATTGACACCCTAACATCACAATTGAAAGAACTAGAGAAGCAAGAGCAAACACATTCGAAAGCTAGCAGAAGGCAAGAAATAACTAAGATCAGAGCAGAACTGAAGGAGATAGAGACACAAAAACCCTCCAAGAAATCAATGAATCCAGGAACTGGTTTTTTGAAAAGATCAACAAAATTGATAGACCGCTAGCAAGACTAATAAAGAAGAAAAGAGAGAAGAATCAAATAGATGCAATAAAAAATGATAAAGGGGATATCACCACTGACCGCACATAAATACAAACTACCATCAGAGAATACTATAAACACCTCTATGCAAATAAACTAGAAAACCTAGAAGACATGGATAATTTCCTGGACACTTACACTCTCCCAAGACTAAACCAGGAAGAAGTTGAATCCCTGAATAGACCAATAGCAGGCTCTGAAATTGAGGCAATAATTAATAGCCTACTAACCAAAAAAAGTCCAGGACCAGATGGATTCACAGCCGAATTCTACCAGAGGTACAAGGAAGAGTTGGTACCATTCCTTCTGAAACTATTCCAATTAATAGAAAAAAAGGGAATCCTCCCTAATTCATTTTACGAGGCCAACATCATCCTGATATCAAAGCCTGACAGAGACACAACAACTAAAAAAAGGATTTTAGAACAATATCCCTGATGAACATCGATACAAAAATCTTCAATAAAATACTGGCAAACCAAATCCAGCAGCACATCAAAAAGCTTATCCACCATGATCAAGTGGGCTTTATCCCTGAGATGCAAGGCTGGTTCAACATATGCAAATCAATAAACGTAATCCAGCTTATAAACAGAACCAAAGACAAAAACCACATGATTATCTCAATAGATGCAGAAAAGGCTTTTGACAAAATTCAACAGCCCTTCATGCTAAAAACTCTCAATAAATTCGGTACTGATGGAACGTATCTCAAAATAATAAGAGCTATTTATGACAAACCCACAGCCAATATCATACTGAATGGGCAAAAACTGGAAGCATTCCCTTTGAAAACTGGCACAAGACAGGGATGCCCTCTCTCACCACTCCTATTCAACATAGTGTTGGAAATTCTGGCTAGGGCAATCAGGCAAGAGAAAGAAATCAAGGGTATTCAGCTAGGAAAAGAAGAAGTCAAATTGTCCCTCTTTGCAGATGACATGATTGTATATTTAGAAAACCCCATTGTCTCAGCCCAAAATCTCCTTAAGCTAATGAGCAACTTCAACAAAGTCTCAGGATACAAAATCAATGTGCAAAAATCACAAGCATTCTTATACACCAGTAACAGAAAAACAGAGAGCCAAAACATGAACGAATTCCCATTCACAATAGCTTCAAAGAAAATAAAATACCTAGGAATCCAACTTACAAGGGATGTAAAGGACCTCTTCAAGGAGAACTACAAAGCACTGCTCAGTGAAATAAAAGAGGACACAAACAAATGGAAGAACATACCATGCTCATGGATAGGAAGAATCAATATTGTGAAAATGGCCATACTGCCCAAGGTAATTTATAGATTCAATGCCATCCCCATTAAGCTACCAATGACTTTCTTCACAGAATTGGAAAAAACTGCTTTAAAGTTCATATGGAACCAAAAAAGAGCCCGCATCTCCAAGACAATCCTAAGCCAAAAGAACAAAGCTGGAGGTATCATGCTACCTGACTTCAAACTATACTACAAGGCTACAGTAACCAAAATAGCTGGTACTGGTACCAAAACAGAGATCTAGACCAATGGAACAGAACAGAGCCCTCAGAAATAATACCACACATCTACAGCCATCTGATCTTTGACAAACTTGACAAAAACAAGAAATGGGGAAAGGATTCCCTATTTAATAAATTGTGCTGGGAAAATTGGCTAGCCATAAGTAGAAAGCTGAAACTGGATCTTTTCCTTACTCCTTATATGAAAATTAATTCAAGATGGATTAGAGGCTTAAATGTTAGACCTAAAACCATAAAAACCTAGAAGAAAACCCAGGTGATACCATTCAGGACATAGGCATGGGCAAAGACTTCATGTCTAAAACACCAAAAGCAACGGCAACAAAAGCCAAAATTGACAAATGGGATCTCATTAAACTAAAGAGCTTCTGCACAGCAAAAGAAAGTACTATCAGAGTGAACAGGCAACCTACAGAATGGGAGAAAAATTTTGCAATCTACTCATCTGACAAAGGGCTAATATCTAGAACCTATAAAGAACTCAATCAAATTTACAATAAAAAAACAAACAACCCCATCAAAAAGTGGGCAAAGGATATGAAGAGACACTTCTGAAAAGAAGACATTCATACAGCCCGCAGACACATGAAAAAATGCTCATCATCACTCGCCATTAGAGAAATGCAAATCAAAACCACAATGAGATACCATCTCACACTAATTAGAATGGCAATCATTTTAAAAAATCAGGAAACAACAGGTGCTGGAGAGGATGTGGAGAAATAGGAACACTTTTACACTGTTGGTGAGATTGTAAACTAGTTCAACCATTGTGGAAAACAGTGTGGCGATTCCTCAAGGATCTAGAACTAGAAATACCATTTGACCCAGCCATCCCATTACTGGGGATATACCCAAAGGATTATAAGTCATGCTGCTATAAAGACATATGCACATGTATGTTTATTGTGGCACTATTCACAATAGCAAAGACTTAGAATCAACCCAAATGTCCATCAGTGACAGGCTGGATTAAGAAAATGTGGCACATATACACCATGGAATACTATGCAGCCACAAAAAAGGATGAGTTTGTGACCTTTGTAGGGACATGGATGCAGCTGGAAACTATCATTCTCAGCCAACTATCACAAGAACAGACAACCAAACACCGCATGTTCTCACTCATAGGTGGGAATTGAACAATGAGATCACTTGGACACAGGAAGGGGATCATCACACACCGGGTCCTATTGTCGGTGTGGAGGGGGAGGGATAGCATTAGGAGATATACCTAATGTAAATGACGAGTTAATGGGTGCAGCACACCAACATGGCACATGTATACATATGTAACAAACCTGCACGTCTTGCCCATGTACCCTAGAACTTAAAGTATAATTAAAAAAAAAAAAAGAAAAAATAAATAAATACAGATTCTCTTGTGAAAAATTCCAACAGATTCAACCGGAATTAGGTACCTATTCTTAGTCCAATCAACTTGGTAGTCACCTTATTCAAAACAGTTGCTAGGGGCTCAGCCTTGACTCTGAGAGAGAATTGAGCTAGTATGATCTGAACAAATAGCTCTATCCTCTTCATTCATTCTCCCAATCATTCCAGCTGACAACCTAAGTCAGTTTAGGCTTATCCTTCTCTTTCATATACTATTGATTTATAGTTCTGTCACAAAGAATTAATTCATTCTTCTTTCAAAATCCAGTATTATCTATTTCTTCTCTATTCTCATGGACTTTATTACTTGCCAAAATGATAGTTCAAAAACAGACATCACACTGCAGTTACATTTGCATTTCTTAAACTACTGGGGAGGATAAACTTTTTTTTTTTTTTTTCATCCTACAGACTATTAACATTTCTGCTTTCTTGGTCTGTATTGTGGACTTAATTGTATCCCCCAAAATTCATATGTTGGAGTGCTAACTTCAATGTGACTGTATTTGGAATAGGGTTTTTAAGGAGGTAATTAAGGTTTAATGGAAGTCATAAAGGTGAGGCTCTAGAAAGAGACATCAGGGTAATGTGCACAGACGCAAGGCTATGTGAGGACACGGCAAGAAAGTAGCCATCTGCAAGCCAAAGAAAAAGGCCTTGGGAGATACCAAACCTGCTGACACCGTAATCTTGAACTTCTGGGCCCCAGAACTATAAGAAAACAAATTTGTGCTGTGTAAGCTCCAAAGTCTTTGAAGCTTAAAGACTTCTGTTATGGCAATGGCAATCTAATGCAATCTAATGCAGTTTGCCTCAGTGTTCATTATTTTTCTTTTGACACGTTTGTTTCTTCTAATAACAGCTCTCTAGGCATTAAGACTCTTAGCCCTTTATACACAATAAACATTAACAAACATTTTTCCCAATTTATTTGCCCCCCCCCCACCTTTGTTTTCATTTTGCTTTATAAACTGATTTTTTTTGGAAAGTCCAATTTTTCAAACTTTTCCTTTATGGTTGCTGCACATGAAATTATGATTAAGGCCAGCCTTCTCATCCCCCAGAATATTTATATTTATATATAGGTTCTTCCAGTTATTTTTCTTTTTGGTCTCATTTATCGTTTTCAATGTATGATGTAAAGTATACATTTTTTAAAAATATAGCTTACAGTGGGTCGCGCGTGGTCGCCCATGCCTGTAATCCCAGCATTTTGGGAGGCCGAGGTGGGCGGATCACGAGGTCAGGAGATTGAGACCATCCTGGTTAACACGGTGAAACCCCGTCTCTACTAAAAATACAAAAAAATTAGCTGGGTGTAGTGGCTGGTGCCTGTAGTCCCAGCTACTGGGGATGCTGAGGCAGGAGCATGGCGTGAACCCGGGAGGCGGAGCTTGCAGTGAGCCGAGATCGCACCACTGCACTCCAGCCTGGGTGACAGAACGAGACTCCGCCTCAAAAAATAGAGAGAGAGAGAGAGAGAGAGAGAGAGAGAGAGAGAGAGAGAGAGTGTGAGAGAGCTTACAATTATCCCTGTACCATGTAATCATTTTCCACTGATATGAAATCTTTTATCGTATACTAAATACTTACACTTTAACTCCTGTTGCTTTTTGTTTATGACATTCATTCATTCAATAATTTATTTTGGAGGCTATATTCTTCCACATTTATCGTAACGGAAAAATAATTTTCCAGCAAGTTTAAGAAACATTATTTTGGGTGTCTTAAATCATAAAAGACTATGAGGGAAAGCTCTTAACGTTAGTTTTTAAATTAAAATTGTGTTCAGCGAACAGGATGAATATACACAAAATTATGTTAATCCAGTGATGAGCCTAATTAAAGGAGGGGAGTACCATTTGATTAAGTTGCATTATACTAATCGAAAAGAACAGAAAAAACAATGGTGAAGAAACTACAAGAGGACTGTCAGCTTTTTCAGGCTCCTTTTAAAACAATAGTTCTTATCCTTCTAAAACCAGTTATTCAAAATTCTTTTTTCCCCCCTCAATTCTCTTAATAAAATTCAGACAGTAAAGAGGTATAAGCCAGTGGGGCTATTTCTACAAAGATCATTGCTTAGTGCTAGGAAGAGAATCCAGAAGACGGGAAGTTGAGGGTTGTGTTCTAAAGGTTCTCTCAAGAAAAGGGTACAGAGAAACTCCAAGTTGTACACGCCCAGCAATGTCCATGTTGGATGTGCTTTGATACCACCTAAATCTCTCCTGTCCGAGTTCAAGGACCGAACCATTCCAGGGATTTTAGAAAAAAAATGGGGAGACATGAAAATGATGCCAAAGCCATAGCTATTTTTACAGACATCGGTTATGTTCACTCTGCTTTCCATATGCAACGCACTCTACATACAATGGGCACCTTATAAGCACATAGCAAATGTGAAAAATATTGTCAACATTGCTTTGATAATATTATTATTAATATATTATATATTCGAATACAATATATATTATTAATACAAAAATATTATCAACGCTGCTTTAGAGAAGATGAAACTGAGATAGGAAGAATCATAAACTGTCCAAGATCACAGGGGCAAAAAGTTCACCTCAACTGAAACCTCTCACGAACCACAAAAATGTGGCCGAGGGAGCCTCAAAAGCTGTACCCCAAGCGGGGACGGTAAAGTCAGAAAAGACACGGCTGGGTGCAATCACAGAGAAATCTAAAACCACCCGCTCGGCCTCGCTACTCTTCTTCCTCTGAGGTACAGAGACGCGGGTGGGACGCCAAGGAGTTGCGAGAAAGGCCAGGGCTCACTGAGGAGGCCACAGAGAAAGCCCGCTAACATTTTTTGAAGGCCGTAAGGTAAATATGTTAAAAACCGTAGCTACTCACTCAGCCGACACCTAGTAAAAAAGATGCGGCAAGATCAACAAGGCGTAGCTTGCGCCCGCCACAAACTCCGCGGCCTCCACAGCCATCCCGGCATACTTTGCGCCGTGCACAGGAAAGCCCTGGCGCGCATTGGCCCCTTCGGCCGCCGTCTGCCGGTAGTTACTATGGAAACCGAGCTGCTATCGCTATGTCTCTGCAAAAGACCCCTCCGACCCGGGTGTTCGTGGAACTGGTTCCCTGGGCTGACAGGGGCCCGGCGAACAACCTGGTCTTAGGCGGCGAGACGCTACCCGGCCTCCGCCACCCGCTCTCCTCAACACAAGCCCAAACTGCTACCCGTGAGGTGCACGTAAGCGGAACCTCAGAAGTGTCTGGGGGCCCGGACCGGGCGCAAGTGGTGATGCGAGTGAGCAGCACCAAGGAGGCGGCAGCCGAGGCCAAAAAGAGCGTTTGTCGCCGTCTAGATTACATCACGCAGAGCCTCCAGCAGCAGGGCGTGCAGGTGAGATCTCCGCGGGGGAGGAAATGCGAGCCGGACGACACAAAAGGGTTGGCAGATGGTCGGGCCCCACGGCCGGCTCTAGAGGGAAGGGAAATGTGGAGGGTCTGGAGCGTTTAGGACGTCTTTGTCGCAAAGGTACTCCGGGACGCCTGGACCTGGCAGAGTGAATATTTGAACCATTCTTCTCCTAGACGAAGGTAATTATTGGCCTCAGGCAAATTAAAAACGAAAGAATGCAAATTGGGTAGGTTTTTATCAGGCGATATTTGCTTCAGTAATTTTGTTTTAAATTTGAAGTGATGAAATGGTAAAACTTGAAATGTTAGTTATAAATATTTGCCCAAGTGGAGTGCTGGACACTAAATATTTTGTTTTGTTTTGTTTTTATTCTGCACCATGGAATTGGCAAGTGAAGAGCACGACCTGCTTCCTTCCGATCATGTAAAACTTTGCATGGAATGGTTCTTGAATATGTTCCGCAAACAGTAACTTTGGGGAGTGGGGAAGAAGTTGCGTCCATTTTCATTTTATAATGATTTTCATTTTGTAATGATTTCCCCAAAATTTCTCAGGCCTTCTTAGGTTTAACTTAAAAGAAAAAGTCAAGGCAGTATTGTGGATACCACATACATGAAATACTTTTAACGGAGATGTCCATGAGACAAATCACTAAGCAAATCTTACCTTAAGCCTACTCCTAAGGAAAGAAAAAAAGATTGAAACCATCATTTAATCCACACAATAGCACTGTTAGGCGTGTTTTAATAACCCCGTTTTCCAAATTTAAAGAGGTTAAACAATGCTGTGAACTTTAGGTAGGGCAATATTTGAACTCATGTATTCCTGAAACCAGAATGTAAGTTGCTTCCAATTCTGCTGATAATTAGAATGAAAGAAAATTAGAAATCATAGAGATGAACTATTTCAGTTTTCTCATTTTACAGAGTAGGACCCCAAAGGCCACAGATGTGACTTATCCAGGATAACATTAAGTTGGTAAAAGTGCAGACATTGTTACTTCCAGTCTATTGCAAGAAATGCCATACCCTGAAAAAGCAAGTCCTTATTTTTAACAAGAAAAGATATTTGCATTGCCTTTATAATACAAACATATGAGTTATTACAAAGTCATTTGGACAAGATTTCTTCAAACGATTTTACAATTTAGAAAAATACAAATAATTATAAATAATGTGAGTAAAGTGGGTTTAATATTAGAAAAATCATTTTAAAAACTGCTACTAGTGCCATAGTTGAATAAGATAACAAGTTTTTAAGTTATTTACATAAAATAAAAATGGAGCTCACATGACTCTATAAAACAACATAGGCTGGGCATGGTGGCTCATGCCGGGAATGCCAATACTTTGGGAGGCCAAGTCAGGTGGATCACTTGAGGCTCGGAGTTCAAGACCAGCCTGGTCAACATGGCAAAACCCCATCTCTAGTAAAAATACAAAAATCAGCTGGGCATGGTGGCACACTCCTGTAATCTCAGCTACTAGGGTGACTGAGGCAGGAGAATCTCTTGAACCCGTGAGGTGAAGGTTTCAGTGAGCCAAGATGGCACCACTGCACTCCAGCTTGGGCGACAGAAAGAGACTCTCTCAAATAAATAAGTAAGTAAATAAATTACTAAGTCCAACTTAGAGTAATTATATTAAAATTCAGTGTTCAATTCAATACATGAGAAGGACAGTAACCTCGCAGTCATCTCTGCTAATTGGTGAAAGAAGTCATGTAGATAATTTGTTCAGGAGAGAATACAAAATATCGTTTATATTATTAGGATGAATTATGGGTCTTCACAAAGTCCTTATTCATTTTAAACTTTAGAATTCTGAGCTGTAAGGTTTATAAACATCACTTCCCTGCTTAAAGGGCTCCTCATAATCCAAACTCCTTTGCTTAAAAGATAGAGCTGAAGGTGGCTCATGCCTGTAATCCCAGCACTTTGGGAGGCCAAGAAGGGCACATCACCTGAGGTCAGGAGTTCAAGACCAGCCTGACCAACGTGGCAAAACCCCGTCTCTACTAAAAATACCAGAATTAGCCGGGCATGGTGGTGCATGCCTGTAATCCCAGTTACTTGTGAGACTGAGGCAGGAGAATTGCTTGAACCCGCGAGGCGGAGGTTGCAGTGAGCTGAGATCACACCATTGCACTCCAGCCTGGGCAATAAGAGTGAAACTCCATCTCAAAAAAAAAAAAAAAAAAAGCCAAAACAGCCTGACTGTCTATCCTCATTTCCTATCATATCTTCCTCCCCTCTATTGTATTTTTCTTTAAGAATTAGCTCCAGCCTGAGCTATGGAATGAGACCCTGTCTCAAAAAAAAAAAAAAAAAAAAAAAAAATCAGCCCAAATTCACCTTCCTGGCATTCCTTTCCTAATATAACACTAATCCCTGCCATACAACACTTCACTCCCTATACTTGTAATAAAAACTTATCCCGTATCATAATTCTTAATTTACTTGTCTCTCCTCCATATTCTAAACTTCTCCAGAGCCGAGACCATTTGTTCTTTTTTTGCCTGTATGAGTTACGGTCCATACACTTCACATAATGTTTACTCAGAAGATACCTTCTGAATGAATAAAAGAAACAACGAAACAATAAATGAACAAATTATTCAGCTATGTGGTTTTCATTGAAAAGTGTTTTAAAGTTTTAAGCAATATTTACTCATTCAGCCAACAAACATTAAGCCTTTCTTTTCATTGTTCATTTTTGTTTTTGTCTTTGTTTTTTTTTTTTGAGATGGACTTTCACTCTTGTCGCCCATACTGGAGTACAATGGAGGCGGTCTAGGCTCACTGCAACCTCCACCTCCCAGGTTCAAGCGATTCTTCTGCCTCAGCCTCCCGAGTAGCTAGGATTACAAGTGCCTCCCACCACACCTGGCTAATTTTTGTATTTTTAGTAGAGATGGGGTTTCACCAAGTTGCCCAGGCTGGTCTCGAACTCCTGACCTCAACTGATCCCCTGCCTCGGCCTCCCAAAGTGCTGGGATTACAGGCATGAGCCACTGCACCTGGCCCATTGTTCATTTTTAAACAACACTTAATATTGTCTTAGTTTGTTTGGTCTGCTGTAATGAAAAACCATAGACTGGGTAGCTTGTAAACAACAGAAATTTATATCTTACAGTCCTGGAAGCTGGGCATCCAAGATCAAGGAGCTAGTAGATTTGGTATATAGTGAATGCTACCAAGAATTACCCTGATATCTCTGCTTCCCTTTTATTTTCTCCTTTCTCCTACTATAGGCATAAAATGACCTCACAATGTCTGGTCCTCCCTTCACAAAAGTGTTTCTGTCATTCAGGATGCATATGTAAGTTCTAGTGCAAGAGAGGACTAGGAGTAAATGCTGAAGGGAGTGTTTAACCCCTTTAACCCATTGCAGTATGAGCAAAACTACTGTAAGATTCCTCTAACAGAGTGCAACCAAAAAAGAGACCCCTTTTCTCCTTTTTGCTTCACAACAGACCGCCTCAGCCACCCTGACACCCAGTAGGAGGTATTCCACAGGAGCAGCAGAAGAGAACTTACCTTGTATCATGACATATCAAGTCATATAGTTCTTGCAATGGACTAAATGTTTGTATGTTGAAACCTAATCCCAAGTATGATGGCATTTGGAGGAGGCTTCTAGGAGGTGATTGGGACATGAGGATAAGGCTGTTTATAGATGAGAACTCTGAGGACCAGGGTGATTATTGGCAGGTTGCTTGCCCACGGTCATAGCCAAGAAGTGGCAGAATTTTAACCTTAGGGTCCATGCTCTTAACCACTACAGGGTGTTGCTGCTTTATTCTCTTGACAGTGGGTAATTGAGGTGTTAGGTAGGGAAGATGTCGCTGATGCTATTGATACCACTGCTTACATCCTTTGGCATTTCACATTTGTGTGCATGCAGGCCCAGCTTCCATCTGACAACATTTGTAAATTCTTTGCCTGAAAGCTTTCCCTGGGTGCCAGAATCCACTCTGTCTGCAAAGGGGGCCAGAGTGTAATGCCAGGGAATTAAAGTCCTCTCCCCGAACCCCACCAGCCTTCATCTGAAGGCTAATGTGGAACTAGAATGACTGAGGGAAATGAATGGAAAGAGACCTCAGCATCTTCACCCCTTGGGGTAGGATAATTCTGAGGTATGTGTTCCACCCTGGTTCCTAGAGTTTCGCTGCAGGATTAAATTTGAGTTGACCACAGTGGTAATTTGCTTGACAACACATCCTTTAGTGCCTTTCTTTCCTTATCTGTCTTGCATCCCACTCTGTTAATGGTGTTTTTTGGGATCACCTTCAAAATTAACTGTATGCAAATTTTTGTCTTAGGATCTGTTTCTAGGGGCATCCAAATTAAGAAGTAGTGGCAACAAATTGAACATAGACATTGGATAAAGTTTTTCGTTTTTAAAAATGGTCACAACATGAATGTCCTTGTAAGTTACATATTTACACATGTCCGTAATTACAGGTTGAACATCCCATCCAAAATGCTTTACCAGAAATGTTTTGGATTTCGGAAGTTGTGGATCTGGGAATATTTGTATTTTATATGTACCAGTGGAATGTTTGTAATCTGGAAATCCAAAATTCAAAATGCTCCAGTTTCCTTTGAGTGTCATGTTGGCACTCAAAAAGTTTAAGATTTTGGAGCATTTTGGTTTTTCGGATTAGGGATCCTCAACTAGTAATATTCTTTGGACATTAATTCCTGGATTATGTACATTTGAAGGCTTATGAAAAATTGTACTCTAAAAATATACATTTATACCTTCACTTGGCACAGTAGGCATTATTTTCTTCTGTAATTTTGCCAACTTAGTAGTCCAAAAATTGATACTGTCATTTCTTTTTTCTTTATCATTTGAACTTAAACTTTTAAAATACAAATTTCCAGTTCACAATATTTTGCCCATTTTTATATTGTCCTTACCTTACTACATTTATAAGAACCTTAAAATTAAGATTATAAATAACCTGGCCAGGCATGATGGCTCAGACCTGTAATCCCAGCACTTCGGGAGACTGAGGCAGGCAGATTACGTGAGGTCAGGAGTTCAAGGCCAGCCTGGCTAACATGAAGAATCCCTGTTTCTACTAAAAATATAAAAATTAGCCAGTCATGGTGGTGGGCACCTGTATCTCAGCTACTCAGGAGGCTGAGGCAGGAGAATCACTTGAGCCCAGGAGGCAGAGGTGGCAGTGAGCTGAGATCGCGCCACTGCACTCCAGCCTGGGCAACAGAGTGAAACTCTGAATCAAAAAAAAAAAAAAAAAAAAAAGATTGTAAATAACCTGTCATATATTGCAAAAATTTTTCTCAGTTTTTTATTTGCTGTATAACTTATAGTATTGAACATTCAAAATCTTAAAGTTTTGTTTAGCCAAAGTCATTAATTTTTTTCTGTATTTTTTCTACCTTTGTATATAATGTTTATTGGGTGTGTTGGATTCTTCTCAAGCATAAAGCTATATAACTTTTTTTTTTTTTAAACACAAAGTCTCACTCTGTTGCCCAGTATGGAGTACAGTGATAGTATCATTGTTCACTGCAGCCTAAAACTCCAGGACTCAAGCTGTCCTCCCACCTCAGCCTCCCAAATAGCTCGGACTACAGGCACACACTTCCATGCCCAGCTATTTTTTTTAAATTTTTTGTAGAGACAGGGTCTTACTGTGTTGTCCAGGCTGGTCTCAAACTCCTGGCCTCAATCAATCCTCCCACCTTGCCTTCCTGAAGCACTGAAATGCCAGGCATGAGCCACCACACCTAGCCTTATAGAACTATTACCTAATATTTCCTGGTCTCTTAAGGAACCTTTGTAGTACATTAGATATGTGTGCTGTGCTTGGAATTTACTTTGGCATAAGGATAAGGGTTTTATTTTCTCTTGACATAGGTAAGTAACTGTACTGACACCATTTACTGAAGTCTGTCTTTCCCTTACTACACATGCAAGAACCTGGCTTTACATAATTGAAAAGTCAAGTTGTAATATGGGCTTTCATTGTCAAGGCTCTGCATACTTTGATGTAGTTCTCTTGGCTTTACCTTCATCTTCCTGCGTGATACTAAAATGGCTGCAACATTCCCAAGCCTTGCATCTTATACTGTAGCTTAAAAAGAAAAATAATAGTCTTTGTTTCCTGCAACCACATTTATTTTTAAAAATACTACAGTTTACTCTAAATAGACAACCTAAGCTTATTTTTGTGGCCAGAGAAATGCCAGACCAATTAGTTTAGATTCGGATTTCTGTCCATTTTTTAACCTAATCCTGTAGTAAATCAGATGTGATCATCCTAAATAGTTTAGACCTGTTATGGCTTACCTGAATCACATAGTTACTGCTCAGAGGGAGTAGGGGAAGGATGTATGATATGAGGATTCCGTATTCCTTGTTTTACCTACTGCTTTGAAATGTTACTGCTTATTGCTATTTGTAATCTTCAAATGTTCTTGTATTAGTTACAGAATTAATTAGTTCATTTGATCCTTGTTATGGTCCTGTGTCAGTACGACTCTGTTTAAATTATTATCTTCATAAAACATTTGTAGGGCAAGTTCTCCCCTCATTACTCTTCTGAAAAAATTCCCTGTCTGCAAGGAACAGAGGGACATTTTAAGTGACAGCATGGAATTATAGTCAGAAATTCCAGAGGGTAGAAAATTTATATACAACAAATAAAATTTCTATTTATATTTTGCATTAAGTTTATGAATTAATTTCAGGATAATGGCTGATTTTACAGTGTTGTGTCCCAGTCCATTTATTTAAATGCTGTGTTTTTCTGTAAAGTTTTTTGGTTTTCTAGGAAATACTCTTCTAGACATTGACCTAGGCAAAGAATTTATGCTGAAGACCCCGAAAGCAAATGCAACAAAATAAAAAATAGACAAATGGGACTTAATTAAACTAAAGAGCTTCAGCACAGGAAATGAAACTATCAACAGAGTAAACAGAAACACTATCGAATGGGAGAAAATATTTGCAAACTATGCATCTGACAAAGGTCTAATGTCCAGAAGCCTATAAGGAATAAATCAGCAGGAACAAAACAATCTCATGAAAAAGTAGGCAAAGGAAATGAGTAGACACTTCCCAAAAGAAGCCGTACAAGCAGCTAACAAACATATGAAAAAAGGCTCAACATCACTAATCATTGGAGAGATGCAAATCCAAACCACAGTGAAATACCATCTCACACTAGTAAGAATGGCTTTTATTAAAAAGTCAAAAAATAACAGATACTGGCAAGATTGTAGAGAAAGAGGAGTGCTTACACTCTTGGTGGAAATGTAAATTAGTTCTGCCACTGTGAAAGGCAGTTTGGAGATTTCTCAAAGAACTAGAAATAAAATTACCATTCAACCCGGCAGTCTCTTTGCTGGGCATATACCCAAAGGTAAATAAATTGTTCTACCGAAAAAGACACATTCACTTGTATGTTTATTGCAGCACTATTCACAATAGCAAATACATGGAATCAACCCAGGTGCCCATCAACAATGGATTAAAGAAAATGTGATACTTATACACAGTGGAATACTATGTAGCCATAAAAAGGAAAAAACTCATGTACTTTGCAGCAATATGGATAAGGCTTGAAGCCATTATCCTACCCTAGTGCAGAAATAGAAAACCACATGTTCTCACTTATAAGTGAGAAGTAAACATTGGGTACACATGGACACAAAGATAAGAACAATAAACACTGGGAACTCCAAAAGTGGGGAAGGAGCACAGAAGTGGTTAAAAAGGTAACCAGGTACTATGTTCCCTACTTGGGCAACGGGATCAGTTGTATCCCACACCTCAGCATCACTCAATGTACACGTGTAACAAACATGCACATGTACTTCCTGAATCTAAAATAAATAAATAAAATTAAAAATATATATATTGAATAGATGGGATGTTTTACCAAAAGATTTTAAAAGACTTTTTGAAGTTTTAGGGTTTTCTTCTTGTTTACTCTTTTTGATTCCTATGAAAATAATTTTTATGGCTATTGAGATTGTTATCATCATGATTTGTGCTTCCCTATTGATATAGTTTGGCTCTGTATCCCCACCCAAATTTCATCTAGAATTGTAATCCCTATGTGTTGAGGGAGGAATCTGATGGGAGATAATTGAACTATGGGGGCAGTTTCCTCCATGCTGTCCTTGTAAGAGTGAGGGACTTCTCATGAGAGCTGATGATTTAAAGTGTGACACTTTATCACTCTCTCTCTCTCTCCTGCCAACATGTAAGACGTGCCTTGCTTCCCCTTTGCCTTCTGCCATGATTGTAAGTTTCCTGAGGCCTCCCCAGCCATGTGGAACTGTGAGTCAAACCTCATTTGTTTATAAATTACCCAGTCTTAGGTAGTATCTTTATAACAGTGTGAAAATGGACTAATACACCCATATTACTTAAGTAGTTATTCCTATCTTGACCATTTTGTCTTAAAACTCTGCCTTTTGTATTTAGAAATAAACAGTAGCTTAATCAAGATAACTTAGCAGACTAGGCTGATATATTTCAATAATTTTCAGTTTTGTGCCCCTTATAGCAGGCTTTCTCAATCTTGGCAGTATTAACATTATGGATTTGATAATTCTTTCTTGTTGGGAGCTGTCCTGTGCATTATAGGATATTTAGGAGCATTCCTGGCCCCCACCCATGGAGTGACTACCATGTCCTCCTTTACCTGAAACTGTTCAACTTTTTAGACTGGCAGGCCCATGTCTCAGGAACCTCCTCAGTTTGAGTTTCACAGGGACACTTGATCATCTTGTGTATCCACTTAGTAGTGTACTCTTCTTCCCCAACTGTGACAACAAAAAATGTCTCCAGGCATTGGCAATGTCCCCTAGGGCAAAGTCATCTGGTGGAGAACCACTGCCCTATCGATAAACAAAAACTCTCATGCTCTGTGTGGGAACCACCAACCAGACTATCAGAAATATATCTATAGTGAAACAAAGTTAAGTTTACTTAGCATGATGCAACAAAGAAGAATGCATCCGAAAGGACCTTAGGAGTGTTTCAGAAACAGGTGTTCAGGAGGAGCCTCTTACAGGTTTTGGCCGTATGCCGAGCAGTGCAAGGGAAGGATCAGTGAAGCAGGCAGGGACAGATTGGTAACTGACTATTTTATTGATTTTTTTCATAGGAAACCCAGAGGATTAAAGTTAGGCTAGGTGTGCCTTTACCAAAGGCACAGCAATCAAGCAGAAAAAGAATTTTAATTATTTTTTGTGGTTACAGGTCTGTTAGTTTCTGTTAGAAACTTTGGCTCTGTTAAAAACTTTCCTTAGATTCTATGTCCTCTTGGAAACGCTGTTTATATTATGCTTAGACCACCTCAGTCTGATTGTTAACAGGCAATTTTTATTTCTCCATTCCCTGTAATATTATTTAGAATTTCAAAATTTATCAAATATTTTACTATATTGGGAAGCAAGATAACTATCTTCTTATATGGGTTGCTTTCAGACTGCACATACTTCCCTTTAAAAATCACTGGGCTGGGATAGGTTCCAAGATGGCCGAATAGGAACAGCTCGAGTCTACAGCTCCCAGCATGAGCGACGCAGAAGACTAGTGATGTCTGCATTCCAAGTGAGGTACCAGGTTCATCTCACTGGAGCTTGTCAGACAGTGGGTGCAGACCAGGGAGCATGACCTGAAGCAGGGTGAGGCATCACCTCACCCGGGAAGCGCAATGGGTCAAGGAATTCCCTTTCCTAGTGAAGGGAAGCCAGGACAGACAGCATCTGGAAAATCGGGTCATTCCCACCCTAATACTGTGCTTTTCCAACGGTTTTAGCAAACGGCACACCAGGAGATTATATCCTGCACCTGGCTCAGACGGTCCCATGCCCATGGAGCCTTGCTCACTGCTAGCACAGCAGTCTGAGATCGAACTGCAAGGCAGCAGTAAGCCTGGGTGAGGAGCGTCCACCATTGCTGAGATTTGAGTAGGTAAACAAAGCAGCTGGGAAGCTCAAACTGAGTGGAGCCCACCGCACCTCATGGGGACCTGCCTGCATCTATAGACTTCACCTCTGGGGGCAGGGCATAGCTGAAAGGCAGCAGAAACTTCTACAGACTTAAACATCCCTGTCTGACAGCTTTGAAGAGAGTGCTAAGGGAAGAAACTTCCCTCAGCACAGAGTTTGAGATCTGAGAACTGACAGACTGCCTCCTCAAGTGGGTCCCTGACCCCTGATTAGCATAACTGGGAGGCATCTCCCAGTAGGGACTGACTGACACCTTATATGGCCAGGTGCCCCTCTGAGACGAAGCTTCAAGAGGAAATATCAGGCAGCAACATTTGCTGTTCTGCAATATTTGCTGTTCTGCAGCCTCCGCTGGTGATACCCAGGCAAACAGGTCTAGAGTAGACCTCCAGCAAACTCCAACAGACCTGCAGCTGAGGGTCCTGACTGTTAGAAGGAAAATTAACATACAGAAAGGACATCCACACCAAAACCCCATCTGTACATCACCATCATCAAAGACCAAAGGTAGATAAAACCACAAAGATGGGGAGAAACCAGAGCAGAAAAAGTGAAAATTCTAAAAATCAGAGCACCTCTTCTCCTCCAAAGGAATGCAGCTCCTCGCCAGCAACGGAACAAAGCTAGACAGAGAATGACTTTAACAAGTTGAGACAAGAAGTCTTCAGACAATCGGTAATACCAAACTTCTCTGAGCTAAAGGAGGATGTTCGAACCCATCGCAAAGAAGCTAAAAACCTTGAAAAGAGATTAGACGAATGGCTAACTAGAATAAACAGTGTAGAGAAATCCTTGAATGACCTGACAGAGCTGAAAACCATGGCACAAGAACTACATGACGCATGCACAAGCTTCAGTAGCCGATTTGATCAACTGGAAGAAAGGGTATCAGTGATTGAAGATCAAATGAATGAAATGAAATGAGAAGAGAAGTTTAGAGAAAAAAGAGTAAAAAGAAATGAACAGAGCCTCTAAGAAACATGGGACTATGCGAAAAGACCAAATCTATGTCTGATTGGTGTACCTGAAGGTGACGGGGAGAATGGAACCAAGTTGGAAAACACTCTGCAGGATATTATCCAGGAGAACTTCCCCAACCTAGCAAGGCAGGCTAACATTCAAATTCAGGAAATACAGAGAATGCCACAAAGATACTCCTGGAGAAGAGCAACTCCAAGACACATAATTGTCAGATTCACCAAAGTTGAAATGAAGGAAAAAATGTTAAGGGCAACCAAAGAGAAAGGTCGGGTTACCCACAAAGGGAAGCCCATCAGACTAACAGCAGATCTCTCGGAAGAAACTCTGCAAGCCAGAAGAGAGTGGGGGCCAATATTTGACATTATAAAAGAAAAGAATTTTCAACCCAGAATTTCATATCCAGTCAAACTAAGCTTCCTAAGTGAAGGAGAAATAAAATCCTTCAGAGACAAGCAAATGCTGAGAGACTTGTCATCACCAGGCCTGTCTTACAAGAGCTTCTGAAGGAAGCACTAAACATGGAAAGGAACAACCAGTACCAGCCACTGCAAAAACATGCCAAATGGTAAAGACCATCGATGCTAGGAAGAAACTGCATCAACTAATGAGCAAAATAACCAGCTAACATCATAATGACAGGATCAAATTCACACATAACAATATTAACCATAAATGTAAATGGGCTAGATGCTCCAATTAAAAGACACAGACTGGCAAATTGGATAAACAGTCAATACCTATCACTGTGCTGTATTCAGGAGACCCATCTCACACGCAAAGACACACATAAGCTCATAATAAAGGGATGGAGGAAGACCTACCAAGCAAATGGAAAACAAAAAAAAGCAGGGGTTGCAATCCTAGTCTGTGATAAAGAGATTTAAACCAACAAAGATCAAAAGAGACAAAGAAGACCATTACATAATGGTAAAGGGATCAGTTCAACAAGAAGAGCTAACTATCCTGAATATATATGCACCCATTACAGGAGCACCCAGATTCATAAAGCAAGTCTTTAGAGACCTACAAAGAGACTTTGACTCCCATACAATAATAGTGGGAGACTTTAACACCCCACTGTCAACATTAGGCAGATCAACGAGATAGAAAGCTAATGAAGATATCCAGGAATTGAACTCAGCTCTGCACCAAGCAGACCTAATAGACATCTACAGAACTCTCCACCCCAAATCAACAGAATATACATTCTTCTCAGCACCACATCGCACTTATTCCAAAATTGACCACATAGTTGGAAGTAAAGCACTCAGCAAATGTAAAAACAGAAATTATAACAAACTGTCTCTCAGACCACAGTGCAATCAAACTAGAACTCAGGATTAAGAAACACAGTAAAAACTGCTCAACTACATGAAAACTGAACACCTGCTTCTGAATAACTACTGGGTACATAACGAAATGAAAGCAGAAATAAAAATGTTCTTTGAAACCAACGAGAACAAAGACACAACATACCAGAATCTCTGGGACACATTTAAAGCAATGTGTAGAGAGAAATTTATAGCACTAAATGCCCACAAGAGAAAGCAAGAAAGATCTAAAATTGACCACTAACATCACAATTAAAAGAACTAGAGAAGCAAGAGCAAACACATTCAAAAGCTACCGAAAAGCAAGAAATAAGTAAGATCAGAGTAGAACTGAAGGAGCTATAGACATAAAAAACCCTTCAAAAAATCAATGAATCCAGGAGCTGGTTTTTTGAAAAGATCAACAAAATTGATAGACCTCTAGCAAGACTAATAAAGAAGAGAGAAGAATCAAATAGACACAATAAAATATGATAAAAGGGATATCACCAACTGATCCCACAGAGATACAAACTACCATCAGAGAATACGATAAACAACTCTACGCAAATAAACTGGAAAATCTAGAAGAAATGGATAAATTCCTGGACACGTACACCCTCCCAAGAAGAAATTGAATCCCTGAATAGACCAATAACAGGCTCTGAAATTGAGACAATAATTAATAGCCTACCAACTAAAAAAAGTCCAGGACCAGACTGATTCACAGGCTAATTCTACCAGAGGTACAAAGAGGAGCTGGTACCTTTCCTTCTGAAACTCTCCCAATCAGTAGAAAAAGGGAATCCCCCCTAATTCATCTTATGAGGCCAACATCATCCTGATACCAAAGGCTGGCAGAGACACAACAAAATAAGAGAATTTTAGACCAATATCCCTGATGAACATTGATACAAAAACCCTCAGTAAAGTACTGGCAAACCAAATCCAGCAGCACATCAAAAAGCTGATCCACCACGATCAAGTTGGCTTCATCCCTGGGATGCAAGGCTGGTTCAGCATATGCAAATCAATAAACATAATCCATCATATAAACAGAACCCAAAACAAAAACCACATAATTATCTCAATAGATGCAGAAAAGGCCTCTGACAAAATTCAACAGCCCTTCATACTAAAAACTCTTAATAAACTAGGTATTGATGGGACATATCTCAAAATAACAAGAGCTATTTATGACAAACTCACAGCCAATATCATACTGAATGGCCAAAAACTAGAAAAATTCCCTTTGAAAACTGGCACAAGACAAGGATGCCCTCTCTCACCACTCCTATTCAACATAGTGTTGGAAGTTCTGGCCAGGGCAATCAGGCAGGAGAAAGAAATAAAGGGTATTCAATTAGGAAAAGAGGAAGTCAAATTGTCCCTGTTTGCAGATGACATGATTATATATTTAGAAAACCCCATCATCTCAGCTCAAAATCTCCTTAAGCCAATAAGCATCTTCAGCAAAGTCTCAGGGTGCAAAATCAATGTGCAAAAATTGAAAGCATTCTTATACACCAATAACAGACAAACAGCCAAATCATGAGTGAGCTCCCATTCACAATTGCTTCAAAGAGAATAAAATACCTAGGAATCTAGCTTAGAAGGGATATGAAGGACCTCTTCAAGCAGAACTACACACCACTGCTCAATGAAATAAAAGAGGACACAAGCAAATGGAAGAACATTCCATGCTCATGGATAGGAAGAATCAATATCGTGAAAATGGCCATACTGCCCAAGGAAATTTATAGATTCAATGCTACCAATCTCCATCAGGCTACCAATGACTTTCTTCACAGAATTAGAAAAAACTACTTTAACATTCATATGGAACCGAAAAAGAGCCCGCATTGCCAAGATAATCCTAAGCAAAAAGAACAAAGCTGGAGGCATCACACTACCTGACTTCAAACTATACTACTAATTAATTCAAAATTAATTCAAGATGGATTAAAGACTTGAATCTTAGACCTAAAACCATAAAAACCCTAGAAGAAAACCTAGGCAATAGTTTCATGACTAAAACACCAAAAGCAATGGCAACAAAAGCCAAAATTGACAAATGGGATCTAGTTAAACTAAAAAGCTTCTGCACAGCAAAAGAAACTACCATCAGAGTGAATAGGCAACCTACAGAATGGGAGAAAATTTTAGCAATCTACCCATCTGACAAAGGGCTAATATCCAGAATCTACAAAGAAGTTAAACAAATTTACAAGAAAAAAATCAAACAACCCCATCAAAAAGTGGGCAAAGGATATGAACAGACACTTCTCAAAAGAAGACATTTATGCAGCCAACAGACACATGAAAGAATGCTCATCATCTCCAGTCATTAGAGAAATGCAAATCAAAACCACAATGAGATACTATCTCACACCAGTTAGAATGGCAATCATTAAAAAGTCAGGAAACAAGAGGTGCTGGAGAGGATATGGAGAAACAGGGACACTTTTACACTGTTCGTGGGACTGTAAACTAGTTCAACCATTGTGGAAAACAGTGTGGCGATTCCTCAAGGATCTAGAATTAGAAATACCATTTGACCCAGCCATCCCATTACTGGGTATATACCCAAAGGATTATAAATCATGCTGCTATAAAGACACTTGCACACATATGTTTATTGCAGCACTGTTCATAATAGCAAAGATAGACTGGATTAAGAAAATGTGGCACATACACACCCTGGAATACTATGCAGCCATAGAAAAGGATGAGTTCATGTCCTTTGTAGGGACATGGATGAAACTGGAAAGCATCATTCTGAGCAAACTATCACAAGGACAGAAAACCAGCCACTACATGTTCCCTCTCATATGTGGGAGTTGAACAATGAGAACACTTGTACACAGAATGGGGAACATCACACACCAGGGCCTGTCATTGGATGAGGGGAGTGGGCAGGGATAGCATTAGGAGATATACCTAATATAAATGAGGAGTAAATGAGTGCAGCACACCAACATGTCACATGTATACATATGTAACCTGCACATTGTGCACATGTACCCTAGAACTTAAAGTATAATAATAAAAATTTTTTTAAAAAATAGAAAATAAAAGTCACTGGACTAAAATGAGTAAGTATTTTACTGGTTCTAAGATTGTTTTTCAGAGAGAAAAACAATACGAGTGTGGAAGCAATTCAGTAAAGTAAGGAGTCTTTTTAACAAATGTTGCTGTAACAGTCAAATGTCTATATGCAAAAAAAAATGGACCTCCACAGTCACCTCACACCTTATACAAAACTTTGTTCAAAATTGGTCAGTATTGCGCATGTAGCATCTGTTGCCTGTTATCAGGATAGAAGTCCAAGCACTTCTGCCCACTGCATCTTAGTATGAGAGTCACCAAGAAAACAATGCAGTCAAGCACTGGATGGAACAAACCTTACTTATGTAGAGAAAAGACAAGAGTGAGATCAGAGTCAGTAGTAGGTGTCAGTCCCCCATGACCAGCAACTTCTTCCCAGAAGCTAATGCAGGAGCAGTTGACCAGGATGCACATCTCTTGTGCTGCAACAGAAGGACTCAGTCCCCTTCCTAAAGGGTACAGATACAGTAGTGTGAGGTTGGCCAGGTGTCATACAACATACAACCTTTAAAAAGTAGAACAAAAAAGTACATATTGAGTCTGAAATGGGGAAGATATTCCCATACCAGGAAACAAGCCCAGCACAAGCTCTGAAAGATACTTTATCTCTTAGTAACCAAGTGTTCCAGGGCCACGGTCCATTCCTGGGCAGTTGAGTGTAGATCAAAAGACTGTAGCATGAGATTGCCTTTCCCAACAGTAAAACACAAAACTTCTAGAAAAAAGAAAAGGAGAAAATCTATGTGACCTTGGGATTGAAGATGAGTTTTTAGATACGGAGGTTGAGTATCCCTTATCTGAAATGTTGGGACCAGAAATGTTTCAGATTTCAGATTTTTATTTTGGAATATTTGCATTATATACTTAATGGCTGAATATCCCAAATCCAAAAATCTAAAATTCGAAATGCTCCAAGGAGCATTTTCTTTGAGCATCATGTTGGTGCTAAAAAAAAGTTTTGAATTTTGGAGATTTTTGAATTTTGGATTTTCACATTTAGGATGCTCATCCTGTATTACCAAAAAGCGCAGTCCATGAATCAAAGAAAAAAGATAAATTGTATTTTATCACAATTCAAAACTCACTTTGTGAAAAACATTGTTAAGAAAATGAAAAGTCAATCTACAGACTGGGAGAAAATATTTGTAAATTACATAGCTGATAAAGGACTTGTATCTGTTAAGAAAATGAAAAATCAGTCTATAGACTGGGAGAAGACATTTGTAAATTACATAGCTGATAAAAGACTTCTATCAAGAACATATGTACAACTCAATTCAGCAGTAACAAACAGCTCAATAAAAATGCACAAAAGATCTTAACAGACACTTCACCAAGGAACTTATGCAGATGGCAAGTAGCCACATGAAAAGATACTCAACATTACTTGTCATTAGGGAAATGGAAAATAAACCACAATGAAATACTACTGTGTACCTATTAGAATGGTAACACTGATGCCAAATGCTGGGAACGATGCAGAGCAACAGGAATTCTCATTCATTGCTGGTGAGATTGCAAAATTATATGGCCACTTTGGAAGGTAGTCTTACAGTTTCTTATAAAGTTAAATTAGACTTACCATAGAAGTCAGCATTCTAGGATAATTTGCCAAAGTGAATTGAAAACAAGTACATAGAAGAATCTGTACACAAATGTTTATGGCAGCTTTATTCATAACTTCTAAAACTGGAAGCAGCCAAGATGTCTTTCAGCAGTGGAATGGATTTTAAAAACTGGTACATCCAAGCAAAAGAATATTATTCAGCAATAAAAAGGAACGAGAATTGATTCACAAAACAATTTGAGTGAATCTTAGCTGCATATTAGTCAGTGAAAGAAGCCAGACCCAAAAGCTTTGAATTTTATGATTCTATTCACATGATCTCCTGGAGAAGAGCAAAGTATGGGGACCGAAAACAGATTTGTGGTTAACAATCTGTTGGAGGGCGAAGTGGTTGACTAAAAGAGATGCGCGGAGAAATTTTTAAGGCGAAAGAACTATTCTTTATGGTACTGGAGTGGTACATACATGACTTTATGCATTTGTCAAACCTCACAGAGCTGTAAATCACAAATAGTGAAGCTTGATGTATGTAAACTGGGGGAAAAAGGCATCAAAGAGCCTATCACAGGATCAATTCCACGATAAAATGTATTCTCTTGACAAATGAACCCAGTTCTTAACAAATGAGTGACATAACTGCTTAAGGTGATGGGGGCAGGGAGTGTCCTAAATTACTGGAAAATGGTGTTTTGACTGGAAATTATAAGGATGAAGAATAAAGATACAAAAACTGTATGCTCTAGTTGGTAAATATGTTTTCCAAAGGGGTATTTGTTAACAAGTCTGAAACTGCTTTACATGTATACTGAGATTAAACAAATAAGTGGATAGCGGATGGTGGGAGCCAGGTTTCTCACTCTAAGAGAGGGAAGTTACAGATAAAAATGGAAGGTTAAAATGAATTCTGTGATTCAGGATTAGAATTTAAAACATCAGTGTGAACGCATGTTTAGCTTTGTATATTGTACAGATGGAAAAACAAAATTTT
Organism: Papio anubis; assembly: GCF_008728515.1. NCBI lineage: Eukaryota > Metazoa > Chordata > Mammalia > Primates > Cercopithecidae > Papio > Papio anubis. The sequence continues at coordinate 74,124,461 of NC_044981.1, forward strand.
ATGTGTGTGTGTATATATATATATGTATGTATGTGTGTGTGTGTGTCTATGTGTGTGTATATATATACCCTAGCTCTGTCCACTGAGAGAGCCTGGAAGGAATGACACCCCAATAGCAGTGAGCAGTCTCAGCATTCAGATCTTGGTTCTACATACAAATCTCAAAGAAAAGGTACTATGCTTCTTGGAGAAATGGCTTATTCTAGGACTGGGACAGGGAAACTACATAAGCCTGTAGTATATTGTAACAGAAAGTAAGAAAGTGCTCAGCAAGTAAAGGAAAGGGGTATTTCAAACAGATAAAGGAGCCAAGCTGAAAGAAATGCCAATGGCCAAAGCTAGAACAATTGAACAACAAAATAAACAAAGTAGTATTTATTGAGTGAGTGTCGGCTACACTTAGTGACATGCTTCCAATTAATAAAGTATGGAAAGGGGAAAATAGTAACTTTACAGTGGAAGAAACTGGCAAACACTACTTTACCCAAGTGACCTGTATTGGTATTTTGAGTAGTGTCATGTGGATACCATGTACTGCCTCATGTGTTGTGATTAAAAAGGCATTTCACCTCTACAGTATTCTTTCCTAAAATTTATAACGCTAGTCTAATCATGAGAAAACATCAAAATGAGGGACATTCTGCAAAATACATGACAAAAACTTTCAAAGTCATGAAAAGCAAGGGAAGACTGAGAAACTGTCAAGAGACCAGAGGAGACTAAGGAGACTTGATGAGTTAATGCAATACAGTATCATGGATTCGATCCTGTAGTAGTAAAAAGCACATTTAATAGAAAAACTGGTGAAATCCAAATAAAGTTTGGAGTTTAGTTAATGGTAATCTGCTAATGTTGGCTTTTAGTTTAGACAGATATACTATAGTATTAACATCAGAGAAGTCTGAAACTGAGGTAGATGGGAACTCTGTACTATCTTGGTAACTTCTCCATAAATTTTAAATTATTCCAAAATTAAAAGTTTATTTTAAAAAGTTCAGGCCAAGTGTGGTGGCTTATGCCTGTAATCCCGGCACTTTGAGAGGCTAAGGTGGGAGGATCATTTGAGGCCAGGAATTTGAGACCACCCTATCAACATAGCAAGATCCTAGCTCTACAAAAAAATTTTTAGAAAATTCGGGCATCCTCCTAGCTACTCAGGAGACTGAGGCAGGAAGATCACTTGAGCTCAGGGATTCAAGATTACAGTGAGGCATGCTTGTACCACTACTCTGCAGCCTGGGCAGCAAAGCAAGACCCTGTCAATCAATAGTTAAAAACAAAATGTACAATATAATTTTATTTATGAAAAAGTCTGTATATAGATCTAGATACATTTATATGCATTGATGGTTTATTAAAATGTTTACTAAAATATTAACAGTAATGAGATTTGAGAATGCTACTACTTTTTGGTTATTTTTGCTAGTATTAGATTTTCTTTGATTAGCATGTATTTTTATTTAAAAAACACTATTAAAAACAAAGATAGCAATAAAAGATACTTTGCTTTCCGGTTACCTTTCATAAAATTATTTCTCATAATTTTTCAATCAGAAGTTCATCAAGTGAAGTTGCAGAAAAGTGAAAAATGAGACGTTTTATGACGTATGTTTACATGTCATAAAATATTAAATGACAAAAAGTTTCATGTTAATCAAGTGAAAAAATGATTACAAGCAATATGTATAGTACAGACCCCTAATTCTTGCAGTCAGTCTTGGTCCGAAAATATTAAATGTAAAATTCCAGAAATAATCCATAAGTTTAAAACTGTACACCATTCTGAGTAGAGTGATGAAATCTCTGTGTCCTGCTCTGTCCCACCTGGGGATGTGAATCATACCTTGTTCAGTGTATCCATGCTGTATATGCTACCTACCCATTAGTCACTTGTAGCTGTCTAGGTTATCAGAGCAGAAAAAAAATATTATACATAAGGTTGGATACTATCTGTGGTTTCAGGTATGTGCTGGATTTTTAAGGTGAAAGAACTATTCTTTATGGTACTGGAGTGGTACGTACATGACTTTATGCATTTGTCAAACCTCACAGAGCTGTAAATCACAAATAGTGAAGCTTGATGTATGTAAACTGGGGGAAAAAGTCGTCAAAGAACCTATCACAGGATCAATCCCAGGATAAAATGTATTCTCTTGACAAATGAACCCAGTTCTTACAAATGAGTGACATAACTGCTTAAGATGATGGGGGCAGAGAGTGTCCTAAATTACTGGAAAATGGTATCAAGTTCCAGGTATCTCTTGGAAGTTATCCCCTGTAGACAAGGGAGAACTACTGTACTGTTTTGTACTTAACCTGTATTCTAAATTTTCCACAATGAGTAGGTATTACTTTCATAATAAAAATGTTGCACTAATATTTTCATGGGACTGACCAACATCAGAGTGATATTTGGAACTTGAGTCAAAAGCTTTTAACTTAGGTTAAAACTTTTAAGAATTTTTCTGGATAACATAAACTGCTTGTAAATAGTTTATATCTTAAAATTTAGATGCAACCATGTCTTCTTCAAATAACATAATTAAATTGCTTGGCATAATCATATATTGATTTAACATATATTTTGAAAGGTACAAAAAAATTACATAAAATACAAGTTTTGCTTGTCCCTAAAGAATGAAAGTAGCTAAAGATTTTAGTCACTGAATTTAAAAACCCTTTTGGAAAGCAAATAAGAAATTCAACTTTTTTGTCAGAATTATATGCCTTGTATTTACCCTGAGAATATGTAAGTATTAATACTACTTTTTTAAAACCAAACTGGCTCAGGTTAGATGTTTCAATAAATATTTATATCATAGTGGTATAGTCTCAACTTTTGGTGAGTGCTTTCTCTATGCCAACTACTTGATAATATAACTTCTCATTAAGTCTGCAAAACGATGCTATGTGATGTACATGGTATTAACCTGATTTTATAAATGTGGAAACTAAGGCTCAAAAAATCGAATATTGAGTAACTTGCCCAGAGTTGCACATGATACATATTTGGTAATTTTGTATTAAAATATTTGTAAATTAAATATTTTTTAAAATGCTGACACTCAACATTAAGTATGCTTTATGTGCAAACAATTGCTCATATATATATCACCCTAACTTCATACTTTCATTACAAGCTAATATAAATTATAAAAGGAGTGACATGAAATTTTAAGCAAACATTTATAGATTTCTGAATTCATTTTATGTCACTTTTAGGAAAGTTTTAAAACATCAGGCAGAGTTCTTTTTGCATACTTTATGTTTTTCTGATTTTAATTAGTGTAGGTTTCTAATTTATGTTTTAGTGTAATTGCGTCAAATGTTTAGTAATCATACTCTTGGACTTTTTCTGTTTCAGGCAGAAAATACCACTGTGACAAAGGATTTTAGGAGAGTGGAAAATGCTTATCACATGGAAGCAGAGGTATGTACTTATCTTAACAAATAATTGGAAGCAGCATGATTTTGTGGAGACATTTATTTTTATTCTTGAACTGGAATGGTGAAAAATGCTTCTCATGATATTGACAGAAGATTATTTTTCTCAAAATCATGTTGGTGTTATGTATCTATTTCAGCTTTTAAATAAATTTAGTGAGATTTAAGAGAAATAGTTTAAAATGGAATAAAAACAGCAAGTGGGAAATAGTAGTTAATTGCCGCTAAATAAAATTTTAGTACTATCATCTAATGTGCAGGTAACACTACAGAAATCTCTTTTTAGATAAAAAGCAAATAAACAAAGTCATAACCTAAAGGATTTGAAATACTTTTCAGCAGTCTTTTGTTTTGCAGTGCAATTTTACTGTATTGTGATAAATACTGTTTAAAAATGAAAACCCTTTAACCTTTATACAAATTAAAAAGAATAAAACTATTTTCAGTACACTCAATTAATGACAACATTTAGTTCCTACAGCTGCCTATACTTTTTACTTATATTTAAAGATTTGATGGCCAGGATTTTGTGAAATCAGAGTGTGTTCTAGTGGTGGTTAGGTTACAGGACTGCTGTTTCTGATTCCAAACATTTTGGAGTATGTGCCTAGTCCATGTCACTTCCTTGTAACAGGAAACAAAGGGTGGGGTTATATTGAAATCTTGTATATCAAATGAGAGAATCTTTGTCTTTTGAAATAGAAAATATCCCCATCACCTGTTTCTGTCTTCAGGCAGACAATACATTGGTTTTCTGACTTTAAGGAGGTGACCTTAGGTTCAAATCACTTAGGCCCAGATTTCTCAAAGGTCATATAACAAGAATTAGATTAGAAATTAGAACCCTGGGTTCTTATCTCTTGAGAAGCAACTTCCACAGTATTCTGTTTGTTGCCCCAATGCTTCCTGTAATCATTTTGTGATTTCTCCACTTAAAATTTTACTGTGTCAAGGAATTTTTAAATGACTCGTTATGATTTTAGGGATCCACTTGGCAAAACTTATTTTGTAGTAGTAGGAACTGAAAAATGCCTTTCAAAACAGTATGAAGAGCAGTCTGATCCAAATTACAGAGGTTAAAAGCTGGTAGTATGTTATAGTACTCCTCCAGTAATTATCACCTGTTAGCACTTCAGATTGTAATGAATATAAATAGGAGCAAGTTATCTTAGTTAAGTAGGTTTATTAAGAAGGAACCAAGGGAATAATGGGAAAAAGGAAACAGTCCCAGAAACTACACAGCCAGGCTTCATGGAAAACTGGAACGTGTTTGAAACCACTGAGTTGTTCTAGGAACTGACCTTTCAGATGCAGAAAGAGAGCATTAGAGCTGCTTGTTTTAAAACATGACTAAATGGGAGTTTGGCTAAACTCTGCTCCTCTTCCTTCTACTTTACTTACCTTTTTAATGTTTTATATTCAGATTTCTTAAGAGATAATCTGATTATATTTTGTATAGGGATTCCAGGTAGCCAGAATTTATATCATATCACACAGTCCAATACATGATTGCCCTTAGGTCAGCACCAGCAGTCAGTGGAAACCAGAGTACTGGGATCACAAAATACAAAATGTACTAACCTAAGCATTAATAACAATGTGTGGCTTTATGGCTATGGATTTAGCAAACACTAAAACCTAATGTATAACACATGCCAGTATTCTTAAGTACTGTTAGATATATGGAAGGAGATTAGATGGTTGGTAGACTCCTACAACTCAAGTGAAGAAAAGAAATAACTTGATTTTAAAAATGAACCAAGGACTTGAATAGACATTTATCAAAAGAAGACATACAGATGGACAAAAGGTATAAAAAAAGGTGTTCAGCATCACTAATTACTTGAGACATACAAATCAAAACTATATTGAGCTATAACCTCACGCCTATTAGAATGGCTATTATCAAAAAAGCAGAAGATTGGCTGGTCACGGTGGTTCATGCCTATAATCCCAGCACTTTGGGAGATCGAGGTGGGCAGATCACGAGGTCAGGAAACCCCATCTCTACTAAAAATACAAAAAAAATTAGCCGGGTGTGGTGGTGGGCACCTGTAATCCCAGCTACTCGGGAGGCTGAGGCAGAAAAATCACTAGAACCCGGGAGGTGGAGGTTGCAGTGAGCCAAGATGGCGCCACTGCACTCCAGCCTGGGCGACAGAGCAAGACTCCGTCTCAAAAAAAAAAAAAAAAAAAAAAAAAAGAAGACAGTGTTGATGAGAAAGTGGAAAAATTAGAACGCTTGTGCACTGCAGGTGGGAATGTATGATGGTGTAACCATTATGGAAAACAGTATACAGGTTCCTCAAAAAATTAAAAATAGAACTACCATATGATTCAGCAATCCCACTCCTGGATGTCTATCCAAAAGAAGTGACATCAGGATCTGGAAGAAATAACTGTACTTGCATGTTCATTGTAGCATTATTCACAACAGCCAAGATATGGAAGCAACCCAAATGTCCATAGACAGATAAATGGATAAAGAAAATGTGTTATATACATACAATGAAATATTATTTATTTTAATCAAAAAAAAAAAAAGGGAACTCCTACCATTTGCAACATTGCTGTGCCTGCAAGACAGTATGTTAAGAGTAACATAAAAACGTCAGTAACAGAATGATAAATACTGGATTATTCCACTTACATGAGGAGTCTAAAATAATCAAATCATAGAAGCAAAAAATAGAAGCTGGTTGCCAAAGAATGGAGGGAAGGGGAAATGGGATTTCTTACTCAATGGGTATAAAGTTACAGTTATGCAGGTGAATAAATTCTAGATATGGGCTATACAGCATAGTGCCTACAGTTAACACAGTGTTGTGCACTTAAAAATTTGTTAAGAGGGTAGATCTCATGTTATGCTTTTATCATACACATGCACAAAGCAAAGAACACAAGGAAAATTTTGGAGGTGATAGATACGTTTATTGTCTTGATTATAGTGATATCACAGGTATATGTGTATGTCCAAACTCATCAAATTGTATATTCTAAATATGTGCAGTTTTTATGTATAAATTACACCTCAGTACAGCTCCAATTTTTTTTTTTTTTTTTTTTTTTTTTGAGACTGAGTCTCACTCTGTCACCCAGGCTGGAGTGCTGTGGCATGATCTCAGCTCACTGCAACCTCTGCCTCCCAGGTTCAAGTGATTCTCCTGCCTCAGCCTCTGGAGTTGCTGGGATTACAGGTACCTGGCTAATTTTTGTATTTATCGTAGAGACGGGGTTTCATCATGTTGGCCAGGCTGGTCTCAAATTCCTGACTTCAAGTGACCTACCTGCCTCGACCTCCCAAAGTGCTGGGACTACAGACGTGAGCCACCCAGCCTGCCCTAAATAATTTTTTTTTAAAGAATAGATGAGGCCAGACACGGTGGCTCAAGGCTGTAATCCCAGCACTTTGAGAGGCTGAGGTGGGCGGATTGCTTGAGCCCAGGAGCTCCAGACCAACCTGGGTGACATGGTAAAACCCTGTCTCTACAAAAAAATACAATAATTAGATAGATGTGATGGCAGGCACCTATAGACCTATCTACTCTGGAAGCTGGGGTGGGAGGATAGCTTGAGCCCAGGAGGCAGAGGTTCCAATGAGTCAAGATCATGCCACTGCACTGCAGCCTGGGCAACAGAGTGAGACTCTGTCTCAAAAAAATAAAAATAAAAAATAAAAAAACAAAGAAATATTAGACAGTAGAACATTACTTTTGACATAATGTCCGAAAATTTCATTCCAAAAGGCATGAAATTCTTTATCTACCTTCCACCTACCATGCCGCTTATCTTTGTTTCAAAGATAAAAATGTTAAACTCAAGATGGATTAAACACTTAAGTGTAAAACCTAAAACTATATAAACCCTAGAAGAAAACCTAGGCAATACCATTCAGGACATAGGCAGGGGCAGACTTCATGACTAAAACAACAAAAGCAATTGCAACAAAAGCCACAGTTGACATATGGGATCTAATTAAACTGAAGAGCTTCTGCACAGCAAAAGAAACCATCATCAGAGTGAACAGGCAACCTATAGAATGGAAGAAAAATTTTGCATTCTATCCATCTGACAAAGGGATAATATACAGAATCTATAAGGAACTTAAACAAATTTACAAAAAAAAAACATCAAAAAGTGGGTGGAGGATATGAACAGATACTTCTCAAAAGAAGACATTTATGTGGCCAGCAAACATTAAAAAAGGCTCATCATCACTGGTCATTAGAGAAATGCAAATCAAAACCACAGTGAGATACCATCTCATGCCAGTTAGAATGGCGATTATGGAGAAATAGGAACGCTTTTACACTGTTGATAGGTGGGTAAATTAGTTCAACCATTTTGGAAGACAGTCTGACAATTCCTCAAGGATCTAAAACCTGAAATACCATTTGACCCAGCAATCTCATTACTGGATATATGCCGGAAGGATTATAAATCATTCTACTATAAAGACACATGCACATGTATGTTTGTTGTGGCACTATTTACAATAGCAAAGACTGGAAACCAACCCAAATGCCCATCAATGATAAACTGGTTAAAGAAAATGTGGCACATATACACCATGGAATACTATGCAGCCATAAAAAGGGATGCATTCACGTTCTTTGCAGGGACATGGTTGAAGCTGGAAACCATCATTCTCAGCAAACTAACACAGGAACAGGAAATCAAACACTGCATGTTCTCACTCATAAGTAGGAGTTGAACAGTGAGAACACATGGACATAGGGAGGGGAACATCACACACCAGGGCCTGTCAGGGGGGTGGGGGGCTAGAGGAGGGATAGGCTTAGGAGAAATACCTAATGTAGATGACAGGTTGATGGTTGCAGCAAACCACCATGGTATGTGTATGTAACAGATGTGCATGTTCTGCACATGTATCCCAGAACTTAAAGTATAATTTAAAAAAAAAAAAAAAAAAAAAAAGTCAAAAAGAGAGCACAGAGTGAAAGAGAATAATCAAAAAAATTTCTCCAAAATGTACTAAAATGCAAGATTTGAATTTCCATATTCAGTGGACCCAGTGGGTGCCCAACACAATGAACAACAACAACAACAAACTCATCAAAGCATACTGGAAATGTTAGAACCCCAGGAATAAAAGGACCCCAAAAGTTCTAGAGAAAGAAAAATAGTTCCAAACCAAGGGTCAGAAATCTGAACAGCAGTTGGACCTCTCAGTGTCAACACTGGAAGCCAGTAACTAAAAGGCAAGACAGCAACATCTTCCAATTCTGAGAGAAAACAATGTCTAATCTAGAAATCCTTACCCATCCAAAAAACAGTAAAGGAGAAGGTAATACAAGGACAAGCAGACAGGGCTGACCAGAACTGTCACACTGTTCTTTATTTGACCAGGATCTGATGGATTAATGCCCTCTTAAAGATGTTAAAAATGTGAAACATCACTCCTGCATACAAGGTCTCAAAACATTTCCCTACCATACGTGAGGAAGTAAACCAAGAAATAGAAAAACAGGAGTTCCCAGGTAATGGCAAAGGAATATCCCCAGATTCAGGGGACAGAAGGACTAAGGCTTCAGTAAAATGCCTCCAAGAAAAAAATAAAGGAACTAATAGATTACCCAATTAATTTGACCTATTTATTTGAATTTTATAGCTCTTGTCAGAGGGTTTGAAGGACATGTACAGCTAAGAAAGCAAACAAATAAAAATGAAGTGATTATTAACTCCCAGGAGTTCAATGAAGACTAGAAGAAAAGAAATGCGATCATAGTACACTATATTGTTCAGCTGTAAACAATTATAATAATACAAACACTGACTGTTGATTTAATTTTAAAAGAAAGTTTCTAAGTGATGACTTTAATGGTAGGTGAATGACTGGAGGTGGGAAGGAGGGTTGGATTAAAATCCTAACTCTGTGATTCCTATACCAGTACTCTTTCCAGTTTTTACATTATTTTCATGTTATAACCTTAGTGTTTAGAGGAATTTTTTTTTTTTTTTTTTTTTTTTTTTTTTTTTGAGATGAAGTCTCGCTCTTGTCAGCCAGGCTGGAGTGCAATGGCGTGATCTTGTCTCACTGCAGCCTCCGTCTCCCAGGTTCAAGTGATTATCCTGCCTCAGCCTCCCGAGTAACTCGGATTACAGGCTCTGCCACCACACCTGACTAATTTTTGTATTTTTAGTAGACACAGGGTTTCACCATGTTGGCCAGGCTTGTCTCGAACTCCTGGCCTCAGGCAATCCATCTGCCTCTGCCTCCCAAAGTGTTGGGGTTACAGGCGTGAGCCACCGTGCCCAGCCTAGAGGAATTTTTTAATCCTGGGAAATAATAGGTATTCAATACTGTGTATCAGGTAGAAAAAGTAGTAGTGTAACTTCTCATATAGTTTTCTCCCTCTTCTTTCCCCCTCCTTTTCCTTGCATGCCTGCTATGTGTTAAGCATTTTCCATATATTATTCCATCCAATCTTTTTTAAATATTTATTTTTATTGTGAAATATTTTATACATATATAGACAGGAATATATAAGACTCATTCCATTTCAGACATCTGATCAATACAGAATCTTTGAACATTAAGCCAAAATTGTCTCACTAGTAGCCATAGGTTAGTGTACTTCTGTAAGAAGAAACAAAACAAGGTAAATACTTCTTCCTTAAAATATATACTTGAAGTTCATTTTAATATTGATGCTACTTTTTTCTTTTCCAGGGTAAGAATCCTGTTTGGCCATTTCTTATGTAACAAACTCTTTCTTTAGTTAGCCAGTTTCATTCTAAACCATCTACAACTACATTGTTCTGCTTATGATTTGGCCAGTCCAAACTAGAGAAAGTTGATTATCTCCCTTATTCTAGAATATTTATTTCTAATAACACATGTAAGACTGAATTAACTTTTTGGCATTTGCTTCACATTGTTCCCTCAATTCAGCTTATAGTCATAATAATTATAACCAATAAAAGTGTCTTTATAATGTGCTACCTTTAAATCATATTTCTTTCATCTTATACTTTGTTACTGCTATTTCAGTGTGAACTGCGGGATTTTACATTTATTTCTATGAAATTTTATCTTAATTTGGTTTACCTATATTTCCAGTCTGTAAAATAGCAGAGAAGTAAAGCTCATAATAAGGAGAAAAATCATACCAACTCAGGAGTGACACAGATGTTAGAATTAAAAGACATAGTCATTAAAAGTTATTTTGACTGTAATTCACATGCTCAAAAATTAAGGAGGGATGTGCAAGATATTTAAAAAAAAAAAAAAAACTGAATTTCCAGAGATGAAAACTACAGTGTATGAGATAATGAATACACTCAATAGGATTAACAGCAAATTAGACCTTATACAAGACATGCTTAGTGAACCTGAAAATGTAGCAATAAAAACTATCCATAATGAAACACAGAAAAGAAAGACATAAAAATGAGTTAATAAAACGTAGGACAACGTCAGATAGCCTATTATACATATAATTGAAGTCCCAATGCAGAGGAAATTGGGGGACAAAAAAAATACTTGGAAAAATTATGACCCAAAAATCTCCAAACTTGATGAGAATTATAAACCTACAGAGTCAAAAAGTTCAACTAACCGTAAGCACAATAAATTAAAAAAAAAAAAAATGCACCAGTACACATTATAATCACGTTGCTCAAAACCAGTGATAAATATTAAAACAGCCAGAGGAGGGGAAAAAAGACATATTATCTACAAAGGAACAAAGATAAGGCAACAGATTTCTTGTTGAAAACAGTGCAAGCAAGGAGACAGTTGTGCCACATCTTTAAACAACTAAAAGGTATATATATATATCTCTATCTCAACCAAGAGTTTCTATTAATGTATCCAGCAAAAGTAGTGCTCAAAACCAAAGACCAATCAAAGACTTTTCCAGTAAACTGAAAGAATTCATTACCTGTAGACCTACTCTTTGAGAAATTTAAATGACATCATTTAAGCAGGAAAGAATGATACCAGAAAGAAATAGGAATTTACACTATGTGGGTTTTTCTTAATATAAATCTCTTTAGAAATCTCTATATTTATATAAAAGATAACTGACTAGACTGGGTGCAGTGGCTCACGTCTGTAATCCCAGCACTTTGGGAGGCCAAGGCAGGTGGATCACCTGACGTCAGGAGTTCAAAACCAGCCTGGCCAACATGGCGTAACCCCATCTCTACTAAAAGTGCAAAAATTAGCCAGGCATGGTGGCTCACACCTGTAGGCCCAGGTACTTGGGAGGCTGAGGAAGGAGAATTGCTGGAACCCAGGAGGCGGAGGTTGCAGTGAGCCGAGATCACATCACTGCACTCCAGCCTGGGCAACAGAGCAAGACTCTGTCTCAAAAAAAAAAAAAAAAAAAAAATGACTAAATAAATGATAATGATAAACTACGGGGATTATAACATATGTAAAAATAAAATATATAACAACAATAGCACAAAGGTCAGGAAGGGAAGAACAGAAGTACAATGTTATAAAGGTGTATGTGAAATGGTATTCTAGCTCTTGACAGTAGATTGTAATAACTTAAAAATGTATTCTGTAAATCCAAAGCAAACACTAAAATAATGGAGTTACAGCTAATAAGTCAATGAAAGCTATGAAATAATATAATAAAAATATCAAAAAGAAAACAGAAAATGAGTAAAAGTGAAATAACAAGACCACAGGTTTATATTTAACCATATCAATAATCACATTAAATGTAAATGGTCCATATACCTTCATTAAAATACAGCTATTTTCAGTTGTATTTAAAAAGTTAACTCCACTTACATGCTGCCTGAGAGAAGTGTACTTTAAATATGAAGACATGTATCGGTTAAAAGTAATGGGATGGAGAAAGATATGTCATGCTAACATAAATGAAAAGAAAGCTGGGGTGGCTATAGTAATCAAAGTAGATTTCAGAGCAAAGACTTTCAAAGATAAAGACGGTCATTTCATAACGATAAAAGTCAATCAAGAGGACATACAGCACTAAATATTTATACATATAATAAAGCTTCAAAATACTTAAGGCAAAAATGATAGAACTACAAAGAAATAAGTCTACAGTTTTTGTAGATTTCAATACCCCCCCTTTTCAAGTTGATAAAACCATAGACAGAAAATCAGTAAGAATATATCAGATTAGAATCACACTGTCAACCAATTTGACCTGCTTGACATATATAGAACACTCCAAAAACAGCAGCCTACACATTCCTTTCAAGTGCACATTGAACATTTGCCGACATAGACCATATTCTGTGTCATATACAAGTATTTGGCCAGGCACAATGGCTCACACCTGTAATCCCAGCAGTTTGGGAGGCCGAGGTGGGCAGATCACCTGAGGTCAAGACCAGCCTGGCTAACATGGTGAAAACCCATCTCTACAGAAATACAAAAATTAGCTGGGCATGGTGATGCACACCTGTAATCCCAGCTACTCGGGAAGCTAAGACGGGAGAATCACTTGAACCCGGGAGGTAGAGGTTGCAGTGAGCCGAGATCATGCCATGGCATTGCACTCCAGCCTGGGCGACTGAGCGAGACTGCATCTCAAAAAAAAAAAAAGGATTTGAATCGTACAAAGTTCACTGACCACAGTGTAATTAAATTAAAAACCACTAATAGAAGGGTCTCAGGAAAATCCCCCAAATATGCTGAATTTTAAAAACATACTTTTCAGTAACCCATGTGTCAAAAAAGAAGTTGAAAAGGAAACTAGAAAGTGTGTAAGGAAGAAATCATGCCAATTCTATACAAATTCTTCCAGAAAAACTGAAAAGGAAGAAATATTTCCTAGCTCATTCTTTGAGGTCAGAAGATAACCAGAAAAATACCACTACAAGCAAAGAAAATTACAGACCAATATCCATCATAAACATATGCAAAAATCATAAACTAAATTTTAGCCAAATTTAATGATTTATACACATACACGCATACACACTGCACACACACACACGTATCCTTTACATGCAGGTATAAAGAATAATATTAATACTTAATGACCAAGTGTTGTGTATCTCAAGTTGGTTAACATTGAGAAATTGGTCAATCTAATTCACTGTATTAACAAACTGAAAAAAATCACCTGATCTTCTCAATAGATACAGAAGAAGCACTTAACAAAATCTATTATTTATTTATTCCTAGTAAAAATTATCAGTAAAATAAGAACAGTAGAGGTTTTCCTCAAACTGATAAGAGGAATCCATGAAAACCTACAGCTGTCATACTTAATGGTGAAACACTGAATGCTTTGTGCCTACAATCAGGTACAAGACAAAGATGTCTTCGTTCATGTCTTCTTTCACCATTGTGCTTGAAAAAGAATGAAAGACATCCAGAGTGGAAAGGAAGAAGTAAAACTATCTTAATTCATGGACAACATGACCATTTTTGTAGAAAATCTGACAGAATCTACAAAAAAGCTATTAGAACTAGTAAGCATCAAAAAATTTAAAATACATAGGTATAAATCTGTTATAAAGATGTGAAAGACCTGTATGCTAAACACTGCAAAGCATTGCTGAGAGAAATTAAAGAGGATCTAAATTAGTGGAGAAACATTTCTTGTTCATGGTTTGGAAGATTCACTATTCCAGATATCAGTTCTCCCTAAATTAATCTATACAATCCTAATGAAAATCTCAGCCAGCTTTTCAAAAAATAGAAATTGACAAAAACTGATTACAAAATATATTTGGAAATACAAAGGATCTAGAACTACTTTGAAAAAGCAGCATCTTTATTTATAATAGCCCCAAACTGGAAGCAACCTAAATAGAAAAAAAAAAAAAAAAAAAAAACCTGTGATTAGATCATATAACGAATACTATTCAGCATAAAAGGAACAAAAACTATTATGCAACAATGTAGATGAATTGCAAACATATTATGCTAAATGAAAGTAGTAGTCTCAAAGATTACAGACTGTATGCTTCCATGTATATGACATTCTGAAAAAGGCAAATCTTTAACAGTGGAGAATGTATCAGTTAGTTGCCAGGGTTTAGGAACTGGGGAAGGAACTGATAAAGGAGTTACTCGAGATAATTTTTAGGGGTGTTGGAACAGGTCTAAATTTTTGTTATGGTGGTTACAAAGTCCTATCCCTTTTTCAAAAGTAATAGAATTCACTAGGTATGGTGGCACTTTCCTGTAGTCCAGCTACTCAGGGGGCTGAGGCAGGAGGATCATCTGAACCCGAGGGTTGAGGTTGCAGTGAGCGCATGATCACACCACTGCACTCCAGCCAGGAAAACAGAAAGAGACCCTGTCTTTAAAAAATATATATACATACATATATATATATATATATATATATATATATATATATATGATTAAAGACAGATGTTCTGCATTGTATAAGGTGAGGTTATCTTATATCTGTCTGCTACTCCAGCATATTCTCTAATATCTGTACTTTTTGTTTTGCATATTGAGATTGTGTAAGAGTTCTTTAGAACAAAAGGTTTAGGCTGGGTGTGGTGGCTTATGCCTACAACCACTGAGGTGGGAGGATTGCTTGAGGCCAGGAGTTTGAGACCAGCTTGGGGAACATAGTGAGACTCCACCTCTACAAAAAAATTGTTTTTAATTAGCTGGGCATGGTGGTGCATGCCTGTAGCCCTTCCTACTTGGAAGTCTGAGGTAGGAGGATCGCTTGAACCCAGGAGTTTGAGGCTGCAGTGAGCTATGATTGTGCCAGTGCACTCCAGCCTGGGCAATGTAGCAAGATCTTGTCTCTCTAAAAAAAAAAAAAAAAAAAAGACAAGGTTTAGTTCTCTTCATTGAAGAGTTTACAGACCAGTTTTAAAGTATTGCCAAATATAAGGACTGCTTCCACATATTTAAAGGCAGAAGACAGTGAAATACATTAGCTTCCACATATGGATCTGAACAGAACTATTGGAAGAAGAAACATTTCTCAATGACAGCAGTGACGTATGACATAATTACTACTAATCAGGAAGCTAAGGGCATTGACCAGACAAAGGAATCATGTCGAGTTATCAAGATTAAAATTTAGCCAAGTTTTAAGATTTAAGGGAAACTCCTCCAATTTCATTTAAAAATCCCTGGTTTAAAATATAAATTTTTTTAATGTTCAAGACAATATTAATTAAATTTGAAAATTCAAAAGCAAAAAAAGAACAAAATAATTTAGTTACAAGTATCAAATAGGCTTTTAAAAATCTGTTACATACTATATAATGACCTCATCATCTGGCTATACTTTTTTACTTAGATGTAGAGAAAATCTTGAAACAGTACATCAGACATGAAAATAATATCGTGTCATTTCATTTACAGGTCTGCATTACATTTACTGAATTTGGAAAAATGCAAAATATTTGTAACTTTCTTGTTGAAAAGCTAGATAGCTCTGTTGTCATCAGCCCACCCCAGTTCTATCATACTCCAGGTTCTGTTGAGAATCTTCGGTAAGTTTAAGCACATCTTTAACTAAGATATTCTTTAAACAAAACTATCCAGTGCTACATTTCATTGAGTGTCATATTAATAATCTCTCCATTTAATTCCTAAGACGGCAAGCCTGTCTTGTTGCTGTTGAGAATGCGTGGCGCAAAGCTCAAGAAGTCTGTAACCTTGTTGGCCAAACCTTAGGAAAACCTTTACTAATCAAAGAAGAAGAAACAAAAGAATGGGAAGGCCAAATAGATGATCACCAGTCATCCAGACTCTCAAGTTCGTTAACTGTACAACAAAAAATCAAAAGTGCAACAATACATGCTGCTTCAAAAGTATTTATAACTTTTGAGATAAAGGGGAAAGAGAAGAGAAAAAAGCACCTTTGAAATTCCAACCAAATTATTATTGTACTTGTATCTTTTTACCTATTTTTATACTTTTTATGTTTGCTTTTGTCCTGAATATATATATATATTGTATAGGAAATAAGCTATTTCTTTCCAAAATCTATAAATCTTTGAATATAGTCCCACAGAATACTTACATTCACTTTCTATTTTTAAAAGACTACTCTGAAAAACACTCTTGGGAAATAAATGTATTATGTACATACTTATATACTGACAGTTCATACAAGCACATGTGTAATATTTCTATTATAAGGACAAATATTGACCCTTGCATTTGATAATTTTTAAAGATATTTAAAACATTTTCTCAGCCACATTTTTATATAAAACCAAATTTTATGTAAAAACTAGGCTTCAATAAGTTAAACTTTTTAAATTGTAAGACAAAATTTTTATGTAAAAGAATTCTTATATCCCATCAAACCTAATAATTTTCCACAACTAAAAATGAGTATAAATACATAATTTTAAGTGTATCCTGTCAGGTCTGCTATTTGGTTTTACTTTACTTAGAAGCTAAGTAGTTACTCTGTTACTTTTTCATGGATGCTAACAGAAGACATGAGATTCCTGGACAGAAACAAAGGACTGTTACTCATGGCACAACAAGGAGTATAAGCATCAGCACATTCTCATTGCTTCCCTTGTCCCAGGTCCCGTGGGGGCAAAATGATATGGCCATATACAATATGGCTACATATACAGTGGGCTTTAGTTGTAGGTAAAGAATACTGAGCTTGGAGGGTTCACTGCTTTTTATCCATGAACAGATGCAAACCTGCTCTTTGCCTTATCCCTTACAGATGCTCACTCAAAACTCAATACTGAGAAATGGCCCAGGTATAGTACAGTCAAGGTCTTGCATGGTAGCCACACCTAGCAATATGTGTAGGAAGGTGAAGTCTATTGAGGGCTATCTCACATCTAACAGTTTCTTTACTAGGACCAGAAACCATTTGATGCAGACAATAACCCCAACCTTAACAACTTCACAACATGAATAGAAATAGTGATAGATAATTCATAACTTTTTACAAAAGAATAATGAGGTATAATGGGAAAATGTTTTGATGCCAAAAATAAAAGAGTTAATATTTGAATCAGACTCCAACAGGACTCCTTAAAATGATACAAATACAAAGCAAATGATACGTGTAATTTAAAATTTCCTAATACACACGTTTTTTATTTTTCTTTTTTGAGATGGAGTCTTGCTCTGTCACCCAAGCTGGAGTGCAGTGGTACGATCTCGGCTCACTGCAACCGCCGCCATCCTCGTTCAAGGGATTCTCCTGCCTCAGCCTCCTGAGTAGCTGGGATTACAGGCACATGCCACCATGCCTGGCTAATTTTTGTGAGATGGGGTTTCACCATGTTCACCAGGCTGGTCTTGAACTCTTGACCTTGTGATCCACCCGCCTCAGCCTCCCAAAGTGCTGGGATTACAGGCATGAGCCACCGCACCTGGCCCTGTACACACATTTTTAAAAATAAAACTTTTTTAAAAAAGAAAGGGTTGAAACTAATTTTAATAAGATTTTATTTAACCAAATATAGCAAAAATATTATTTCAGCATGTAATCAGTATTTTTTTAATTAGTGAGATATTTATGTTTTATCTTGCCTTCAAAATGCAGTGTATTTTTTTACATTATAGCACATCTCAATTCAGATGCTAAATTTTCATCAGAAATATTTGATCCATATTTAAATTTCCTAAAATATACAATTGAGAAAAAGAGATTCACATACCCAGGTTGTTCTAGCATGCCTAAAAAATCTTGTAACTGGATCAAGTATCAGTTTTTAAATTAGTTAAAATTAAATAAAATTTAAAATTTAGTTCCTCAGTCACACTAGCCATATTTCAAGTACTTGAAAGCCGCAAATGGCTTGTGACTACCTTGCTGGACAGAGCAAGGTCCAACACTGAGATAATAATGATTCTTAAGGCCATTTGAAAGTTGACAGCAAGTATGTGTTACTGCTGTTGAATTACATGTTATCTACAGGCAATCATAAGCCATATCTGTTGTGCAGCATAGGCTTTCCATTCTCTATACATCTAGGTCATAGCGTTTTTCTATTGATAAATCTGGATGTTTATATACCAACATTACTTTCTTACAACATATTCCAGTATACAGTGTCCATCTTCACCTACTTTTTAAAGTGGTCCTGAAACAATTTTATTCATCTTATTGGAGTGTTGCTGTAGGGGAAGAGTAGAAGCTAAGAAGAGTTTGAGTCCAACACCATTATATTCAAACTGGAGTTGTAAGCTCCTTAAAAATGGGGATCTTGTCTGTCTTGTTCACAGTTGTGTTCCCAGCCCCAGAGGTAGTCTCAAGGCCAATACCAAGTATGCTCTCAAATATTTGCTGGGAAAATTTACTAGCTGGATAAAAGACAAGTTACTTTAATCTCTTTAATCTTCCTTTTTCCTTACAAATGAAAGAGACTAATAGTACTTACCTTGCAGCGTCATTATAAGAATTAAAGTTGATAAATACATGATCATGAGAACAATGGCTAGCACATAGCAGTCACTCTGAAAGTAGTAGCCAAAATATATCAACCGCATTGTTTGATTATTGTCGGCTCAATTAAAAGTTGGCTTTTCCAAATCCTCCATTTGGAAGAATTTTTAAATAGTCATATTAAAAATAAAGTTATCAGAAAACCAATGAAACATATGTTGAATTTTTATTACCAAAAGTTACTATCCAGTTGTACAGAAAAGTAGAATGAGACTGTGCGTCAAGAAAAAAATTGTTCATTCTCAATAAAAATTTAATCACATGGGTAGTTTTTTTTTAGCTGTGGGTTCATGCTATATTTGGTTTCATCATATTTGATAAAGAAGCTTTCAACTTAGCATGAAATACCTAAAGACAATTTTTTTAAGTTACCTGGCACTTTTTAGAATATCCAGGAACTTTTAAAGATGTTGCTTCTGAAAAAAAAAAAAAAAAATCCTGTAAAGTATACAATCCTACATCTTTCCATAGAAGATCTTAGGGAAGAAATCCTTCAAAGATTGGAAAGACTTATGTGTAGTATTCTGTATACTAAAGGGTATCAAATTTAGTTGTCAGTTGATACCAATTTAATTTCTTGATATGTGGCATACACTGGATTCTTATGATGAATTACTTAGGGAGACCTGTGCCACAAAGCCTACTAGAATAAACCTATCCTAAACTTAATCCTGTTAGAATTTCCTTCTTTTGAACTCCCTTAAAAAAAAAAATCTTTCCAGAAAGTGGAAAGTTATAATTTCTATTTTCCAAAAGACAAAATAAAATTCTAAATAGGGTATTTGAAACAGACCCACTATATTCTAAACTCCTTTTTGAAAGGAAATGCTATTAAAATAAGATTTCATATATTACTGATAATTCATAATGAATTTTAGGATTCCATTCAGTTGCATACTAAAAATTCCTTTTTTTATAGTAGCAATGTACTTTTAGCAGTATTCTTATTTGACAGTCAGTTTGAGTTCAATGTAAACAAATAGGACTTAGAAAAATAATTTGTAACTCAAGATGCTGTACCTCATATCCTATAATTATTGTTTTGTAATTTTCCTTCTCAGGAATGTGGGCTAGGGATATCTCAATTCTGTCAGATTTGTTGATAAGAATGTAATAGTGAGGAGTTCTTATAGCCTACTAAAATAAATGCATGAATTATGAGATCAAATGTGGGAGTTAATATATGATTATCTGCATTCCAAAATGAAAGCAAATTCTTTATTTATTCCAACAAAAAAAAGACCTATATAAATTAGTTTGAGCTAACATTTAGATATTTACTATTAACATGTATGGTATTTGCAACCAAATCACTGAGTTTGTTGTTGTCGTCGTTGTTGTTTGCGACTGCTGCTCTGTCACCCACGATGGAGTGCAAGTAGCTCAATCATAGCTTACTGCAGCCTCAAATCTCCTGGGCTCAAGAAATCCTCTCACCTCAGCTTTTTAAGTAGCTGAAACATCAGGTGCACACCACCAGGCCTGGCTAATTTTTTATTAGCGATAAGGTCTTGCTATGTTGCCCAGGCTGGTCTCAAACTCCTGGCTTCAAACAATCCTGCCTCAGCTTCCCAAAGTGCTGGACTACAGGCATGAGCCACTGCACCCAGCCCCAAATAGCTTCTACTCATAGCCTAGTGTGGCCTAAATTTATTTAAAATGCCCGGGTAGGCCAGGCACGTTGACTCATGCCTGTAATCCCAGCACTTTGGGAGGCCGAGATAGGCAGATCACTTGAGGTCAGGAGTTCAAGACCAACCTGGCCAACATAGTAAAACCCCGTCTCTACTAAAAATACAAAAATTACTTGGGCGTGGTGGCATGTGCCTGTAATCTCAGCTACTCGGGAGGCTGAAGCAGGAGAAATGCTTCAGCCTGGGAGGTGGAGCTTACAGTGAGCCAAGATCATGCCACTGCACTTCAGCCTAGGTGAGAGAGCAAGACTCCATCTACATACATACATACATACACACACACATACATACATACATACACACATATACATACATACATACATACATACATACATACATAAAATGCCCGGTATCTTACAAGACTAGTTCACAGTGGGTAATTCAAATCAGACACTGCTCTTCAAGAGAGGTAATATTAATAGAAATCTTTCAGGAAGGGTTGTTTGTACTATTAAACGAATAAAACTCTTATAAACCTGTTCATCAGGAGGATATTTCTGTTTCAGCAATACCTGGAACCCTTCTTCAACATCCCAACCAACAATTACTCCCAGATAGCCATATCACCTGTGAATTATCATGAATCCCATGTCAAATGAACAAATGCTGGCTCTGGACTCTGAATGTAAGTTGGTTAATTATAAGAGTGAAAAAAAAAAGACTAAGAAAAAACATACTATGTTATTTGCTACATAGGGTTTAAGCTTTATTAGAAGGCCAGGCATGGTGGCTTACACATGTAATGTCAACACTTTGGGAGGCCGAGGCAAGTGGATCACTTGAGGCCAAGAGTTTGAGACCAGCCTGAACAACATGGCAAAACCCCATCTCTACTGAAAAAAAAAAAAAAAAAAAATTAGCTGGGTGTGGTGGCACATGCGTGTAATCCCAGCTACTTGGGAGGTTGAGACATGAGAATCACTTGAACCCAGGAGACAGAGGTTACAGTGAGCCAAGATCATGCCACTGCACTCCAGCTTGGGCGACAGTACAAGACTGTGGCAAAAAAAAAGAAAAGAAAAGAAGAAAAAGATTTATTAGGGTTGTGTATGCTCAGTATAATTAACAAGACAATATTAGTGAACCAAAAACTAAGAATAATTTACACACTAAGAAACGAAAAGCCCAGGTGGGAGGTGAAAGTTCTAATCTAAAATGATCCTGAAATAAGTTACTGATCCCTGAATTTAAAAAAAAAAAAAAAAAAAAAAAAAACTCCCAAATGCCATGTTGCTTACCACGTGATAGGCAGGGGTCAGGCAGTGACAGTATGTGTGGGAGTGTATGTCCATTTTTCAGAATAAGATACTTTTTCAGTGTCTTTCAAAAATAAAGATTCTGTCACCTGTCCTTTTTTTCAAGGAACAATTATGGGCAAAGAGTAAAAAACAGACACATAGTTTCAGTGCTTCATATGGACATCAGTTTTGCGCTGATCACATTAATTGTGCCCTAATTATTTTTTATCTTCCCCTTCACAAGACTATGAACTCCTCAAGAGTAGGGCTATGCCTGAAACAGTTATTTTCCCAACGTTTGGGTAATAAGGAGGAAAAAAGCTGGCTGTAAGGTATCCTGCTTTATTCTCAAATAAGACAGATACTGTTTATGGCAAAGTACCTGAACATTGGTACACATGGAAGCAGGGATGGGAAATGCAGGACATATATTCAAACTGTGTTTGCACATTTTACAGTCCAATAAGCATGCTTTTATTTCTCCAGAGCTTAGCTTTCTCAAAAAGTAGTTTGTGGCTATGCGACAACATACATTCTGTTGTGTAAAGAAGCCTCTTAAATCATTTCAGAACCTATGTTCATTTCAAGCTAATTGGATCAGCTATGCCCTTTACCTCCTATTGCCACTGAGGGTGATTACCACTTAAGCCACACATTCCTCACCAGAAGGCCATAACTTACTGTCCAGAGAAAGTTGCTTTTGAAATTCTGACAGCAGCCACTATAAAATTACATCTAATAAATTCAGTAAACTTATAACTTTTAATAAACAGATGCTTAAATTGAATTCATTCCCATGGGCATTTACTTCCAAAGCATATTTTAGAAAATCATATTTGTACTTGATAGCAATAGTAAATGTATAGCTCATACAAAAAGGTAATGCTTTGTTCTTCCATTGAATCAGTCATATATATTATAATTTCACTTTAAAAGAATTAGTATAACAATTCAGATAAATCAACTCCAGCCCAAGTAACTAAATAGCATCAAAAGAAATTGTTTTTCGTTTGCACTAAATTAATCATGAAAACTTCAAGGTATTACATTCTATAGGGAATAGGAGGTGAAGTATAATTAATTCAAAGTTTAATGTCAACCAAATAAAATACAGAATTATTTTTAATATATCAAATATTTCACTAGCTCAATACGTACAAAGTAAGCATAGATTTCATCTTCATTTTCAATATACCTATTCCTAAAAAGATAAAGATTTAGTGATACAGATTCATGTCATCCACAAAGAAATCAATAGGAATATGCAGCTAAAACTTTTAAAGAGAATTTACTTGCAAACCACAAAAGTCAGCATACATTTGAAGAATGACTATATGGCTTTCATTTTGTAGGAATGTTGAGAATTTACAGTATCCCAAAATATTACTCCTCTGAAGCATTACATTCATTTTCAAAATATTCAATTATTAAATACTTGAAAAAGAAGAAATAGAGAATT
This sequence comes from Papio anubis, assembly GCF_008728515.1. Lineage (NCBI taxonomy): Eukaryota > Metazoa > Chordata > Mammalia > Primates > Cercopithecidae > Papio > Papio anubis. The sequence continues at coordinate 74,147,673 of NC_044981.1, forward strand.
GATCTAATATTAAATCCAACGCTTTAGAATTGTTTTCTCTAAAAGATTAGACACTTCATTGACCAATATTAATTAATGATATTTCATATTGTTTGGTGATAACTCTGGAAACATAACACTGCAACAGCCACCTAAATAACTATGAGAATGCGTGAAGCTCCGAGTTTTGGACAGATTTCAGCCCTCAGTCGATCACAGTAACCCTGATGACAGGAAAAGTTGAAACATCAGCAATGTCCAAAGAGCCATGCAACTACTGCTTCTCTGTATGTGAACTAGAATATTCAGAAAGGGACAGAGACATGCAGTTGAAGAAACAACAAATTCCTTGAAAAATAGTGTGGCATGATAGGGCCTATAATATTACTTCCAGAATATATGGAGGTAATAGTTTGAATGGTAACTTTTCAGTCTGCTACTTGTTAGAATTTTTTTTTTTTTTAATTGAGGTTGAATCTCGCACTGTTGCCCAGGCTGGAGTGCAGTGGTATGATCTTGGCTCACTGCAACATCCGCCTCCAGTGTTCAAGTGATTCTCCTGCCTCAGCCTCCTAAGTAGCTGGGACTGCAGGCACATGCTACCACGCCTGGCTAATGTTTTGTATTTTTAGTAGAAACAGGGTTTCACCGTGTTTACCAGGATGGTCTCGATCTCCTGACCTCGTGATCCACCCACCTCGACCTCCCAAAGTGCTGGGATTACAGGCGTGAACCACCGCGCCCGACCTAGAAGTATTATCCATACATTTTGTACACCCACAGATAAATGCAATGCATCTGTACCTAAGTGAATGTCAAGACTGGAAAGAAAAGTAAAAATCTAAAGAATATTTTAAAATGATCGGCAGTATCGGATGTAGTATTGTTCTGATGCTACACTTCCAAGAAACATCACTTATGAAGAAGGGATGAAATTTAAAATTCACTAAAATGATTGAAATTAATAAAATACATGAGAAATTTGTTAAGTCTTCTAGAAGTAAGTCTAGCTAGAAGTAAGATTTTATATATGCTGGAATAAATTATCCTCAAGTATATAGGAGATTGAATTCTCTTTTTTTTTTCTGAGTAACCTAGTTTATTTTGCAGATTTATTGGGAAATGGCAGATGAAACAAAGTGGACAAAGAACAGATTGAGGTCACTTTTTCATTGTCCTCATCTTCTTGCTTCACTTTTCATGAGATAAAGCTAAAAAGTATATATTTTTCAGAAATTACATGCTGTCACCTAAGGTTACTAAGTGACCTCATTTTTCTTCAAAATTGTTTGCCCCCTTTTGCCCATCAGTGATCAGAGCTAGTTTTTGAAAATATTTTAGTAAGAGTTTGTGTTTGTCTTAAAGCTAAGTATAATGTGTAAGTATTCAAATCACCAAAATATTTTTGAAAAGTACTGTACTAATCTCAAATAAGTACATGGAGAGTTACAATTTATTGACTCACATTCCTCTACTCCCCACCCCAAGAAAATGATTAGGGAGGATGATTCAGTTACAAACTTCCACTGCAAAAGGAAAATGCATACTGATCTTGGATTAGGTTTCCCCCCCCCCCCCCAAATATTTACAAAAGGATGATTATACTAGTGTTTTAGGGGATTTTTATTCCAGGACTTCACCTTTCAACATAAATGGTAAAATGTGCACATGTCATTTTATATGTTTTATTTGCCAAAAAAATATTAATTAATCACATTATTTTCTGCCCTGAAATCCCAAAATACTGTCTTAAATGATGGGTAAAAAGATCTCCTCTGAAAGATGGTAGCTATTTTTTCCAGGATGAAAGAAATAAAGTAAGACAATTAGAGTATAGTGCAACCTTTTTATTCTTTGAAGACTCTGAGCAGAATCATTGTCATACCCCTGAGAGATGAAATGCTATATTGATACAGTTGCTAGGAGAACACAAAGTTGCAAACTGTCACTACACTATTTGTACACAACTCCACAGTGATGTCTTCCAAGATGCATCTCTAAGCAGTATATGAGGAAAAAAGATGAAAATCAAGTTTACTAACTTTGCTGTGCAAATTATTTTAGAAATATTTACACTTAAAATGCTAGGTGTTTTTCTAATTACTGTGTGAATCCGTCACTAATTTTTATTTTTTGGTATTAGATTGAAAACTAATTAGAAACATTACCATATCATTAGCTTTCTTCCCAGTTATACCTATTTCTATTAAAATAAATGATAAATAGCCATAATTTATTTCCCCTGATTCAAACAACATATTTTCCATAAAACTTGAGGTCATATAACAGGTGTCTTATATTTGTGTGTCCAGATAAAAGCTCACCTGATATTTGTGATGAAAATAAAGAGGAAGCTTCGACTGCAAGAAAAGCTTTCTTCACTAGGAACAGAAGATCCTTTCCCGAGGAGGGGAAGTGAAATTACAGAGACCCATTAATCCATAGTTTCTGTGTTAAAACTAAAACTTTAGAAGCTGTTACTGAGAATATTTATTTTGTCTGTGTGTTGAATACACACACAAAATGAAATATTGAGGTAGCCTAATTATATTGGATGTTTTGCTTAGTTGGTAACTGAGGTAACACTTGTTTTATTTTTATTTTTATTTTTTTATTCTATTCATTTATTTATTTATTTGAGACAGAGTCTCACTCTGTCACCCAGGAGGTGGCGTGATCTCTGCTCACTGCAACCTCCGCCTCCTGGGTTCAAGTGATTTTTCTGCCTCAGCCTCCCCAGTAGCTGGGACTACAGGCGCATGCCACCAGGCCCAGCTAATTTTTGTGTTTTTAGTAGAGACAGGGTTTCACCATCCTGGCCAGGCTGGTCTCAAACTCCTGGCCTCTTGATCCGCCCGCCTCGGCCTCCCAAAGTGCTGGAATTATAGGCATGAGGCACCGCACCCAGCCTTTTATTTTTTATTTTATTTATTTATTTTTTAAGACAGAGTCTCACTCTGTCGCTCAGGCTGGAGTGCTTTGGTGTAATCTTGGCTCACCACAACCTCTGCCTCCTGGGTTCAAGCAATTCTCCTGCCTCAGCCTCCCGAGTAGCTGGGACTATAGGCACCCGCCACCATGCCTGGATAATTTTTTTGTATTTTTAGTGGAGACGGGGTTTCACCATGGTCAGGGTGGTCTTGAACTCCTAACCTCGTGATCTACCCACCTCAGCATCCCAAAGTGCTGGGATTACAGGCGTGAGCCACCACACCCGGCCATTATTTTTTATCTTTTTAGAGCAGGGTCACACTCTGTTGCCCAGGCTAAAATGCAGTAGTGCCATCATAGCTCACTGTAACCTTGAACACCGGACTCAAGTGATCTTCCTATCTCAGCCTCCTGAGTAGCTAAGACTACAGGTGTACACCAACACACCTGGCTAATTTTCCTATTTTTAGTAGAGACAAGGTCTCACTATGTTGCCCAGGCTGGTCTCAAACTCCTGGCCTCAGCTTATCCACCCACCGTGGCCTCCCAAAGTGCTAGGATTACAGGTGTAAGCCACCAGACCCAGCCAAAATGGCACTCATTGGTCATTGTTCAGTACGTGCCTACATATTGCTAGCATGTGCACATCTACCAGAAGAACTTCTGGGTTTAGACACATAATGGGGTGGCAAATCAATGTGCAATATTTTTTTAAGCCACCCTCAGCTGACTCTTCACCAACAGTAGTCTAATTGGTAGAAGATGGTGAGTCATCATCTGCCTTTCAAGTTCTTTCCCAACAGCAGGTTTATTTCTTGATGTATGTGCAGTCCTAGAGCTAAAGGAGACTATTAGATAGGATCAACTCTGGGCCCACCTTCTGTCTAATCCCAAACCTCTTCTACAGCATCCTTGATGATTTGTCAGCCAGCCTTTGGCATTAGAACGTTGATCAGAAACTGTGAGGAGTAATAGCATAAGACCAGTCTTGGGACTACAGAGAAAATATGAAGTGGTAAGAGGGAAAAGTGTATATTGAGAAGGAAAACTACTGATTTAAGATGGCAAAGCAAGCAAATACAGATGATTCTGACTTACGATAGTTCAATTTATGATTTTTCAACTTTATGGTGGTGCAAAAGCCATACACATTCAGTATATACCTCCACTTATGGCAAGAATATGTCCAGACAAGCCCATTATAAGCTAAAAATATCCTAAGTCAAAAACACACTTCTGACTTAGCAATATTTTTAATTTACCTTGAGTTTATCCAGACATAATCTCATGGTAAATCAAGGAGCAGTTGTAACAGATTGGCCTGAAGCTTAGCACAGCCTCCTTCTCTTCACCTGAAATGTAAAGATTTTAACCTAGCTTCTCTCAACAACTTTCATAAAGTACTTCAACATTGCCCTGAATTAAAACATAACTAAAGAGACATGTATTTCTATGCTCTTTTCACTTCCTGATTCCAAGCCGAAAAGCTGGACTATTTAAGGGCATGACAAATGCAGAATTGCACAACTCTAAATCTGAACAGCATTGCCAGGTCCCCACATTTCACTAGGAGAAGGGCCTTTAACAAATCGTAATTTGCTCCAGCAACAATAAAAAGTGGTACATAGGCTAAGATGAAGTCCAGATGCAGGGGGAACCCATGGATTACTTTAAGACACATGGGAACCACTTACAATGTGTGGAGTTTATTTGGATCTTGATTCAGACATGCTAAATCAACAAATATTTATAGCAGGAGACATTTGGAAATTTGAATACTGACCAGATGTTTGATGTTATTTCTTTTCTTTTTTCTTTTTTTTTTTTTTTTTTTTGCTCTCAGCAGAATCAATGAGGTTATTTCTATATGTTGGATATTTTTCATAATTTTTAAATGGCATCTTTTCATTACAATATTCTGTTTTCCTCAAAAATATAGGAAAAGGGTGGAAGGGAAACAATGAAAACGTTCAGGTGGGTCACAAAGATGGACACAAGGAGTCTGAAAGGCAGGCCTTGACATTTGTCTAAGTAATACTAACGATGACCCTTCGGAGTTTCACGGGAGAGGAGGGTTGCCAGAGTGTAATGGAGAGAAACTGGACTTAGTTGCTAGTTAGGATGACGGTGCAAGGTCCATGAGAGGGGATGAGGGAATGCCTGCTTGCGGAGGGGAAAAGGGAAGTGGACGTGGGGCAGGGCAGGGTGGCTGGGAGAGCCTATCACTTACAAGAAGAAGGAGAAAGAGGATAGTGGTTTTTCCCTGCATAAAAAACGCGATGGATTCTCACGAATTTATTGAAAGTCTGTGTGTCCACCACAGTCCAGGGTATTGTGGAATATTCAGGGGAAATACAAATCCAAGAATTATCTCAGGAATCAGCATCAGAACATAATCCCCCAAGAGAAACTATTCATGGAAAGCAGTAGACTGATAATAACATTTGAAAAACTGATTTCCTATAGAATCAATAGTTACTGTTTGACGAATTATACAATGTAGACTTAGGTCGTGCGATAGCTACAAAATGCCTAAGGAAATGGACTAGGTCGTAACAAGAAAAAGTGCTATCAAGCCCCGGGAGAAGGGAGCATTCTTGGCGCGGAGGGCGGAGCCTTTTCTCGAGTGGCGGCGGATGACCCGGGCTCCTGCCCCTCATCTCGGCGTGGGGCGCAGGCGGCGGCCGCAAGGACCGTGGATGCTTGAATAGCGCTTCTCGCCGGCGGAGACGGCCCCGGACAAGCACACCCGCCCGACCTCCGCCCTGTCGCAGTTCCGGGGCGTTCTGCGCTGTCATGGTTGCTAGGTGCGCGCTCCGCCCTGGGACAGCCGCGCACCTCCAGCGGAGGGCGTTAGCACCCCAAGACGCTGCTGCAGGGGTCTGAACCGGTCCTTGGCCTGCTAGCACCGGGTCCTGGACGAAATCTATCGCGGTCCACCTGAGCTTCATCTTGTGCCGTGACACCCATGCCTAGGTCTTGACACTTCACTCTTATGCCCGTTACTGCCAAGGGTCGGGATGGCCTTCGTGTCCTCTGCAGCCTTCGCCTGCCTTCTGCTGCCAACAGCTGTAGATTTTACCTCTTTCCCCTAACTTCCTCTCAGGCTCCTACTCCATTCCTATCGCGACTGCTTGAGACCGGGCCACCTCCCCTGCAAATTACCTACACCAGTGTCAAAATCAGGTCAGGGCAAATCCATGCCAGAACGCAGTGACCTAACTTCAATGCGACTCTGATTGCGTTCTTCCTAGTTTAGAACTTTTGGTGGCTCCTGATGGTCAAAGGAACCGAGGTCAACCTCCTCTGGCACTTTTCAAGGCACCTCAAAATCCGAGCCCTTTATTTTCCCCAGTCTTGACCCTTCTCTCCTGCTCCAGGGGAAGGAAACACACTCCCACCTCTGGGATATTACTCATCCCCATTGCCTCACCAGTTTCTCTGTTTGATGTTTTCACACAATAAAATAAAATTATCCAGTTTCTCTGGATAATTTACTTGCCTGTAAGTTGAAAACTCATAACAGCATATCCTGCAGGACTGCCACCTCAGTTCAATTAGATGACCCTTTTCTATCTTACAGCAGTTGCATGTTTCTCTCCAATGTAGTCAAGATCACTACTCTAGCTATTTAGTTACCTATTTATCTCACTTCATTCCCAGTAATTTATTATCTGAGTACTCTGTACCAGGCACTGGGTTAAGTAGAAGTTATGAATACTGTACTTACAACTACCATGTGAAGTAGCTTCTGTTACCCTCATCATTTACAAGTGGGCATGTAGAGGTTAAGAGAGTTTAATCTGTCAATCTACATGGCCAGGATGCAGAGAACTCAGACAGGCATCCTTGTTGTTGTTGGTTTTTAATAAACCTCCAGGTGATTCTGATGTGCATCCAGGATTGAGAACCACTGCTCCAGCCTATGAGCTCCTTCATGACAAAGGGCCATGTATTTTGTCTCTGTATCTAGTACAGTGACTGGGACATAGCAGGTGTTCACTAAGTGTGAAATACATGGGAGTTTTGTCTTGTTTGGTTTTTTGATCCTCTCCACCACTCTAGAGGGCAGGTCATACAGGAATCATACTTGCCTTTTTTAGATATGCAAAGAGATCGAGAAAATTGACTTGGCAATTCATAAATGGCAATGCCATGATTGAAGACCAGGGACATGTGACTCCTCTCATGCTTTTTTCACTATTGTAGTTTTTTCTGGGACACTTCCCAGAAGAGGATTTCCTTTTTATTTTTTCCGGGAAAAGTTTGGTGATAAGAGATTCATTTTTACATCTGATCAGATTTAGACCCTCTATAGTGCCAGAATAGAGAGCAAAGAGGCACAAGAGTAGGTTCTGCTGACAAAAGAAAGTGGAAGGGGTAGCAAACCCACTTCACAACATCATTATTTTGATGTATAGCATCAAAAAAATTGCTTTAGTTTCTGTAGCGATTACTATATAAGTACAATAATGTATCCTGAAGTCATTCCAGGCCATCTGGAATATTATTCCCCGTGGTACCAAGCCACCAGCTGAAGAGTTTTAAGTAACATGATCAGAATTGGATTTGCTGTATAAACACATAAATGTGTATACACACATACACACCACCACCACCAGCAACAGTGCAGGGAGTGAGTTGCAGTGATACAAAGGAACTACAGGAAATGTTGTCGATAACAGGTTTGTTCCTAATAGCAAAAGGTGGAAACAACAACCATGTCTTCTGGCAACAGAATGGTTAGATTGTGATGTTTTCACACAATAAATATTACATAGCAATAAAAACGAATCAATTTTACCTTATGTAAAAATGTGAATGAATCTTGGAAATATTACAAAATTATTGTCGTATGAAAAGACAAAGAATATGCCACCAGAAATGTGGAAGAAAATATATTAGCACCCAGGCTCTTGATTTGTTGAAGAGAAATGTACTATCCATGTTTACACTTATATACAATATCTGCAATTTATTAAATTTATTACATAAATATTTGAATGTTTATAATTCATAAGGGATCTATAAGCATATATATGTGGGTGTGTATGTGTGTCTGTGTCATGGTCTAAAATGGACTGCAAAATCATGATTGATTCCACAAAAGTACAAGTCAAGGCCGGACATGGTGGCTCATGCCTGTAATCCCAGTACTTTGGGAGGCCAAGGCAGGCAGATCATGAGGTCAAGAGATGGAGACCATCCTGGCTAACATGATGAAACCCTATCTCTACTAAAAATAAAAAAAAAATTAGCCAGGCGTGGTGGCATGCACCTGTAGTCTCAGCTACTTGGGAGGCTGAGGCAGGAGAATCGCTTCAACCCTGGAGGCCAAAGTTGCGGTGAGATGAGATTGCACCACTGCACTCCAGCTGGGCGACAGAGCAAGACTCTCTCTTAAAAAAAAAAAAAAAAAAAAGTACAAGTCATTACTGAGGCCACGGGCAGTGGCTCAGGCCTGTAATCCCAGCACTTTGGGAGGCCGAAGCAGGTGGATTACTTGAGGTCAGGAGTTCAAAACCAGATTGGCCAATGCGGTGAAACCCCATCTGTACTAAAAATATAAAAACTAGCTGGGCGTAGTGGTGCACACCTGTAATCCCAGCTACTTGGGTGGCTGAGGCACAAGAATCGCCTGAACCCAGGAGGCAGAGGTTGCAGTGAGCCAAGATTACACCACTGTACTCCAGCCTAGGTGATAGAGCAAGACTCTGTCTCAAAAAAAAAGTCATTGCTGAGAAGATGACTGCATCTTTAAAATACAGTTTAGACTAAAAAGTGATGAGTATGAACTAATTAATGGCTATTTAAAGTGAAACCTCTACTTTTTTCACTCCAGGAATATTTCAACTATTTATATCAAAGGAGTAGAAAATGGGCATTTGTTAGAATTCTTGGAAAAATACTGATATCGAGTAAAATAAAATAGCAGCAAATAGGAAGTGAACAGATGATATATTCTTATGCTTTTGACATTTGCTAGCTGCTTCTTAGTAACCACATATGACAGAATATAGAATCTATGTTTGTAATCATCACAACATTATACTAAGCTAAAATGCTTAAGTCATTTGAAGTGTTCCAAAATATGAAGTCATATGAAATGTTCCAAAATGTTACAAACTTCACTTGTAATATCGATCATTTTAACCATTCCACTAAATTAAAAGAAGCTTGCTTTAATTGATGATTAGCACATTAATAAATTAATTAACTCACTCCTAGGTAATCTTAAACTTGCAAAGGAACATTGAAAAAAAATCTTAAAACTGGAGAAAAAGAGTGTTTCTTAACTTGCCTTTCAACTGACAAGAATTATGAAAAGGTTACCCCAAAGATTAACTTTCTAAAACCTCTTGCCTGAAAATGAATCTTAATTTTGAAGATAAGCCATTATCTGAGTTTTGGTATCACAATATTCAGCACATTAAAATGATTTGTATAGTACCTTCATGTTTCTAAAATAAAATGTCTTACTTTTGCATACCAGGGTTATTGGTAGACAGGCATTCAAACTATATGAGGGAAAAAAAATTGAGTGTTTCCCAAGATGCAAAGCATTCTTTACACAGTTGTAATATGACATTTCTGCGTTATGTTCAGTGGAGCTGTTTTGTCTAAATTCCATGTCTTCTGTTTTCTTGGTTGATTATCTCTTTCTTATAAAAAACTAATTTAAGGCAATGCTCCTAAACAACTTCACTGCTTCTGTGAAATATGGCATATTTATAATTGCTAGAAAGATTTCCAGTGAATTGTCACTGCCTACATGTAATGATGGAACAACTCACTTATGAAGTAATTGTGACATTTGACTTAATATGATGAATAAATTTTATCAGTACCAATTAATACTAACAAGTTACAGGTTTTTGGTTTTGTTTTGTTTTTTGTTTTTGTTTTTGTTCTTGTTTTTGTTTTTTGAGACAGAGTCTTGCTCTGTCGCCCAGGCTGGAGTGTAGTTATGTGATCTTGGCTCACTGCAACCTCCATCTCCCAGGTTCAAGTGATTCTTCTGCCTCACCCTCCCAAGTACTGGGATTACAGGCATGTGCCACCATGCCTGGCTAATTTTATATTTAGAGTAGAGACGGGGTTTTGCCACGTTGGTCAGGCTGGTCTCAAACTCCTGACCTCAGGTGATCCACCCACCTCGGCTTCCCAAAGTGCTGGGATTACAGGTGTGAGCCACAGCACCTGGCCTAAGTTACAGGTTTTTATAACCTAGGTATTATAGGCAGAAATGTCATCATGCCTCAAATGTGAACTTCTGGCCACATGATATGGATCACTGTATGCTACAATGCATATGATGCATTAAATTATGAGCAAATTGATACAGTGATTCAAAGACTGTGAGTCAGAATTTCTAACAATATAATTCATCAAGAAGTTGGAAAATATGGCAATAATGTAAGCAAAAATGTTGCATAGACCTCATGACTAAAATAAAGCTCAAAACTTAGGATGCTAAAGCATGTTATAGTGGCCAAGAAAATGTGCCTCACAGAGTTTCACCTGCAGGAAGTTTATTAGACCAAGGCCTGAGCAGCTGCACTCAGAATTTCGCTGCTGTGTGTGTGCTGTGGATTCACACTTCCCTCAGACTATCCTAGCCAATAATGAGTACACAGGTATACCTAAGTTGGTCCTTACCTGGGAGACAGGGGACTACTGTGATGATCAAATTTGGCCCAAGGACTCCCCAACAGCCTTGCCAAACCTTCCTTAGACTACATAGAAGTCAAGGACACTTCATCCAACCTTACTTCCTTTTCTCCTTCACTTGGGGCTCACAGTGGCATGACAGGCTGGAAGACCTCCCAGCCTTTCCTAGGTCCCTTCCCATTTTATTTTGTAGGCATTTCCTTTATTATAATCCTTGTGCATTTTATTCCATCTTGGCATCTGCTTTTCGAAGGACATGGACAAACCCATGTGGCCAGATAATAGTGTTAGCAATTCAATTAAAAGTAATATGATCCATGGCAGATTGATGATGTTTTGTTACCAGTGGAGGGTGTCCCTGAACAAAGAATTGGACAAAACTCACAAACAAAGCAAGGGAAGAATGAAGGAACAAAAGCAGAGATTTATTGAAAGCAAAAGCACACTCCACAGGGTGTGAGCGGCCAGAGCAAGTGGCTCAAGGGCCCAGTTACAGAATTTTCTGGGGTTTAAATACCCTCTAGAGGTTTCCATTGGTTACTTGATGTACCTCCTATGTAGATGAAGAGGCTAAAGTGAAGTTATAAAGTCATTTACTTGGGCTTAGAAGGTTGGGTTTTTTGTTTGTTTGTTTGTTTAATTTGGTTCTAGAAAGTCTTTAGGTTGTCTGCTCCTACACCCTATTTCTTGCCTCAGTTTTGTTAAATCCTAGATATCAGAAAATGATTATGTGTAGTGCAAGAACATCCTCTTGGTGGTCTGTACACTGGCCTTTTATAATAAGACTCAACCTTAGAGTTGCATTTGGAGTATTATAATCCACACGTAGAAGTCACTCGTCAATCCTGTCAACTAATTTGGCAGTGTGATGGGGGGAGGGAAGTTACTTAATCTATCTGTGTTTTACTTTCTCTAATATAATATGAGAATAATAGTATCTGACTCATAAACTTGTGAAGACTAAATGGACTACTCCATGTAAAGAATGCAGAACAGTGCCTAACACCTAGTGTTTAATTAGTTGTGTTAGTCATTATTGTTACTATCAATGAGTTTGGCACTTGAACATATGTAGTTTGCCAAGACAGCTAGTATAGAAAAATCTATATCTAGGTGACCAAAGAGCTAGAAAAGAAACAGAGTGGTTAGAGAAAAGCCCAGGCAGATCTCCAGACATCAGAACACTCTACAAAAATACAAAAAAAAAAAAAAATAGCTGGGCATGGTGGCACACACCTGTAGTCCCAGCTGCTTGGGAGACTGAGGCAGGAGAATTGCTTGAACTCAGGAAGTGGAGGTTGCAGTGAGCCAGGAATGTGTCACTGCACTCCAGCCTGGGCAATAGAGTGAGACTCCATCTTACAAAAAAAAAAAAAAAAAATTAGAAGTTCCAGTGTCTTCAGATGAGAAGAAACCAGTGCAAGAATTCTGGCACTGTGAAAAATCTGAATGTAGTGATACCGCCAAAGGATCACACCAGCTCTCCAGCAGTGGTTCCTAAACAAAATGGAAATTCAGAAATAACAGATCAAGAATTCAAAACATGGAATTGAAAGGAAGCTCAATGAGATCCAAGACAAGGTTGAAAATAAACACAAAAAATCTTCTAAAGCAATTCAGGAAATGAAGGAGGAGATAAACATTTTAAAAATAAGTCAACTAGAGCTTCTGGAATTGAAAACCTCACTTAAAAAAATTTAAAATACAATGGAAAGCTTTATCAATAGACTAGACCAAGCAGAAGAGAAAAAATCAGATTTTGAAGACAGGTCTTTCAAATTAGCCAGACAAAAGTAAAGAAAAAATGATTTTTTTAAACTGAACAAAGTCTTTGAGAAGTGTGGAAGAGTGTAAAGCAACCAAACCTACAAATTGTTGGGATTCCTGAGAGAGAAAGAGAAAATGTAAACAATGTGGAAAACATATTTCAAGGAATAATTCAAGAAAATGTTTCTAATCTTGATACAGGTAGACATCCAGATACAAGAAATTCAGAGAACACCTGTGAGATACTACACAAAATGAACATTGCTAAGGCATATAGTCACCAGACTGTCAAACTGAACACTAAAAAAAAAAAAAAAAAAAAAAAAAATCTTAAAGGCAGCTAGTGAAAAAGGTCAGATATATACAAAGAGAATGCCATCAGACTAACAGTAGACTTCTCAGCAGAAAGCTAACACAGCAGGAGACATTGGGTGCCTATTTTCAGCATTCTTAAAGAAAAGAAATTCTAACCAAGAATTTCATATCCTGCCAAACTAAGCTTCATAAGTGAAGGAGAAATAAAATCTTTTCTAGACAAGCAGGTGCTAGGGGAATTCATTATCACTAGGTCAGCCTTACAAGAAATCCTCACAGGAGTTCTAAACATGGAAATGAAAGAATGATAACTGCTACCACGAAACACACTTAAGTACATAGCCCACAATTACACCTAAGTACATAGGCCACACAGTAGAAACTACAAAGCAACTACCTAATAACTTCATGATAGGATCAAAACCTCACATATCTTGCTTGAGCCCAGGTATTTGTTACCAGTCTAGGCAACATAGAGGGACCCCATCTGTAAACACAATACAAAATTAGCTGGGTATGGTGGCACACACCAGTGGTCCCAGCCACTGGGGAGGCCGAGGTGGAAGGATTGCATGAGCCTGGAAGTTTGAGGCTGCAGTGAGCCATGATCATGCCACTGCACTCCATCCTGAGTGACAGAGTAAGACCCCGCTCAAAAAAAATACATTTTTAAAATATCGATATTAACCCAGTATACACATATCAATATTAACCCTGAATGCAAATAGTCTAAATGCCCCACTTAAAAGACAGAGACAAGTTGAATAAAAAAACAAGACCTATCTGCTGTCTTCAAGAGACCCTTCATACATGTAATGACTCTCATAGGCTCAAAGTAAAGAGCTGGAGAAAGATTTATTACTCAAACAGAAAAAAAAAGCAGAGGTCATGATTATTATATCAGATAAAACAGATTTTAAACCAAAAACAGTAAAAAACAAACAAACAAACAAACAAAAAAACGGGGGCGGGGGGACAAAGAAAGGTGTTACATAATGATAGCGAGATCAATTCAACAAGAAGACAACTATCCTAAATATATATACACCCAACACTGGAGAACCCAGATTCATAAAAAAAATACTTCTAGACCTATAACAAGACTTAGACAGCCACACAATAATAGTGGGGGACTTCAACACCCTCCTGACAACACTAAACAGATCATTAAGGCAGAAAACTAAAAGAAATTATGGACTTAAATTAGATACTTGACAATTGGATGTAATAAGCACTACAGAATACTCCAGTCATCAACCACAGAATATAGTTCTTCTCATCTGCAAATGAAACATACTCCAAGATTGACCACATACTTGGTCATAAAGCAAGTATCAATAAATTCCAAAAATTCAAATCATACCAACCATACTCTATGACCACAGTGGAATAAAAATAGAAATTAATACCAAGAAGATCTCTCAAAGCCACACAATTACAGGGAAATTAAACAACTTGTTCTTAAATGACTTTCAAGTAAACAACAAAATTAAAGCAGAAATTTAAAGTTCTTTAAAATAAAGGAAAACAGAGATACAACATACCAAAATCTCTGAGATGCAGCAAAGGCAGGGTTAAGATAAAGGTTATAGCACTGAAGACCTCAATGAGTTAGAAAGATCTCAAGTAAATGATCTGACTCACACCAAGAGGAACTAGAAAAACAAGAACAAACTAGCCCAAAAGTGATCAAAAGAAAAGAAATAACTAAAATCAAAGCAGAACTGAATGAAATTGAGACCCAAAAATCCATAAAGAATCAACAAGACCAAAAGCTGGCTCTTTGAAAGGATAAACAAGATGGATAGACCACTAGCTAGTTTAACAAAGAAAAAAAAAGAGAGAAAATCCAAAAAAGCACAATTAGAAATTACAAAGTTAGCATTACAACTGACCCTACAGAAATACAAAAGATTATCAGAGACTATTATGAACATCTGTATACACACAAACTAGAAACTCTAGAGAAAATGGATAAATTCCTGGAAACACAACCTCCCAAGAGTGAATCAAGAAGAAACTGAAACCCTGAATGGATCAATATCAAGTTCCAAAATTGAATCAGCAGTAAGAAACTTACCAACCAACGAACTCCCCAGACCAGATGAATTCACAGCAAATTCTACCTGATGTGCAAAGTACCAATTCTACTGAAACTATTCCAAAAAAATCAAGTAGGAGGGACTCCTCCCTGACTCATTCTATGTAGACAGGATGACAAAAGCTGGAAAACACATAATGAAAAAAGAAAACTATGGGCCAACATCCCTGATGAACTTAGACACAAAAGTCTTCAACATAATACTAGCCAACTGCACCCAGCAGCACATCAAAAAGTTAATTTGGGTGGAGCGTGGTGGCTTATGGCTGTAATCCCAACACTTTCAGCGGCCAAGGTGGGTGGATCACGAGGCCAGGAGATTGCGACCATCCTGGCCAACATGGTGAAATCCTGTCTCTACTAAAAATACAAAAATTAGCTGGGTGTGGTGGTGCATGCCTGTAATCCTAGTTACTCAGGAGGCTGAGGCAGGAGAATGACTTGAACCTGGGAGGCAAAGATTGCAGTCAGCCGAGATCATGCCACTGCACTCCAGCCTGGCAACAGAGCAAGACTCCATCTCAAATTTTAAAATTTCAAAAATTTGAAAAAAACTATTCTAAACTCATATGGAACCAAAAAAGAGCCAAATAACCAAAGCAATCCTAAGCAAAAAGAACAAATCCAAAGGAATCATATTACCTGACTTCAAACAAGGCTACAGTAACCAAAATAGGATGGTACTGGTACAAAAACAGACACATGGACCAATGCAACAGAATAGAGAACCCAGAAATAATGCCATACACCTACAGCCATCTGTAGCTGGTCTTTGACAAAGATGAAAATAACAAGCAAAAGTGAAAGGATTCCTTATTTAATAAATGGTGCTATGATAACAGGCTATCCACATGCAGAAGTCTGAAACCAGGCTCATTCTTTTCACCACATACAAAAATCAACTCAAGATGGATTGAAGACATACATGTAAAACCTAAAATATAAAAACGCTAGAAGGAAACCTAGGAAATACCATTCTTGAGGTGGGCCGACATCTCAAGTACCATTCTTGAGATGTTAAAGATTTCATGACAAAGACTCCAAAAGCAATTGAAACGAAAACAAAAATTGACAAGTGGGAATTAAACTAAAGAGCTTGTGCATAGCAAAAAAAATAAAAAATAAAAAAGGTGTGGAGATATATATATATATATCTCAACAGAGTAAACAACCTACAAAATGGGAGAAAATATTTGCAAACTATGCATCTGTAAGAATGCATAGAAATCAAAATTCTAATATCTAGAATCTGTAAGAAATGTAAACAAATCCACAGGCAAAAAACCAACAATCTCATTCAAAAAATGACAGAAGACATGAATGTACACTTCTCAAAGACATACACGTGGCCAACAAGCATGTGAAAAAATGCTCAACATTACCAATCATTAGAGGAATGCAAGTCAAAATCACAATGAGATACCATCTCACACCAGTAGAATAGTTACTATTAAAAAGTCAAAACACCACAGATTCTGGCAAGGCTGCAGAGAAAAGGAAACGCTTACACACTGCTGATGGTAGGAATGTAAATTAGTTCAACCCCTATGGAAAGCAATTTGGAGATTTCACAAAGAATTTAAAAAGAGAACTACTATTCAACTTACCAATCCCATCACTAGGTATATTCCCAATGGAATATAAATCATTCTGTCATAAAGACATATGCACATATATGTTCATCACAGCAGTATTCATAATATCAAAAAGATGGATTCCATCTAGATGCCGATCACTGGCGGACTGGATAAAGAAAATGTGATACATATACACCATGGAATACTATGCAGCCATAATAAAGAACAAAATTATGTCCTTTGTAGCAACATGGATGTACCTCAAGACCATTATCCTAAGCAAATTAACACAGGAACAGAAAACCAAATACTGTATGTTCTTTCTTATAAGTGGAAAATAAACACTCATTAAACATGGGCACAAAGAAGGAATAATAGACACTTGGACCTACTTAAGGGTGGAGGGTGGGAAGAGTGTGAAAATCAAAAACTACTTAACGTTAGTAACCATCAGTGAAATGCAAATCACAACCACAATGAGATAACATCTCACACCAGTCAGAATGGCTATTACTAAAAAGTCAAAAAACAACAGATTCTGGTGAGGCTGCAAAGAAAAAGGAATGCTTATACACTGTTTGCAGGAATGTAAATTAGTTCACCCACTGTGGAAAGCAGTTTGGAGATTTTCCAAAGAACTTAAAACAGAACTACCATTTGATCCAGCAATCCCATTACTGGGTACATATCCGGAAGAAAATCATTCTACTAAAAGACACATGCACTCGTATGTTCGTCACGGCACTATTTGTTTTAGATTTTTTATTTTAATTTTTCTGGGTACATGGTAGATGTATATATTTATGGGATACATGAGATGTTTTGATACAGACATGAAATGTGTAATAATCACATCATGTAAAATGGGGTGTCCATCTCCTTAAGTATTTATCCTTTGTGTCACAAATTATCCAAGTATGTATATAAAATTTAAGAAATTTTAAAATGTACAATTAAATTATTATTGACTATAGTCACCCTGTTGTGCTATCAAATACTAGGTCTTATTCATTGTTTCAATTTTTTGTACCCCTTAACCATCCCCAACTCCCCAACACCCTCCCACTACATTTCTCAGCCTCTGACAACCATTCTCTACTCCCTGTCTCCATGAATTCAACTGTTTTTATTTTTACATCTGACAAATGAGTAAGAACATGTGATGTCTTTCTGTGCCTGGTTTATTTCTCTTAACATAATGACCTCAGTTCCATCTATGTTGTTGCAAATGACAGGATCTTATTCTTTTTTATGACCAAATAGTACTCCATTGTGTATATGTACCACATTTTGTTATCCGTTCATCTGTTGATGGACACTTAGGTTCCTTCCAAATCTTGGCTACTGTGAACAGTGCTACAACAAACATGGGCGTACAAGTATCTCTTGGATATACTGATTTCCTTTCTTTTTGGGTGTATACCCAGCAGTGGGATTGCTGGATCATATGGTAGCTCAGTTCTTAGTTTTTTGAGGAACTTCCAATCTGTTCTCCATGGTGGTTGTACTATTCACATTCCCACCAACAGTGTATGCAATTCCCTTTTCTCCACATCCTCACCAACATTTGTTATTGCCTGTCTTTCGGATAAAAGCCATTTTAACTGGGGTGAGATGATATCCCATTGTAGTTTTGATTTGCATTTCTCTGTTGATCAGTGATATTGAGCACCTTTTCATATGCCTGTTTGCCATTTGTATGTCTTCTGAGAAATGTCTATTCAAATCTTTGGTCCATTTTAAAATCAGATTATTGGATCTTTTTCCTATAACGGTGTTTGAGCTCCTGGTTATTAATCCCTTGTCAGATGGGTAGTTTACAAATATGTTCTCCCATTCTGTGGGTTGTCTCTTCACTTTGCTGATTGTTTCCTTTGCTGTGCAGTAGCTTTGCAGCTTGATGTGATCCCATTTGTCCATTTTTGCTTTGGTTATCTGTGGTTATGTGTTACTCAAGAAATTTTTGTCCAGAACAATGTCCTGGAAAGTTTCCTTAATGTTTTCTTGTAGTCGTTTCATAGTTTGAGATCTTAGATTTAAGCCTTTAATGCATTTTGATTTGATTTTGGTATACAGTGAGAGATAAGGGTCTAGTTTCATTCTTCTGCATATGAATATCCAGTTTTCCAGGCACCATTTATTGAAAACACTGTCTTTTCCCAACTGTATGTTCCTTGCACTTTTATTAAAAATGAATTCACTGTACATGTGTGGATTTTTTTCTGGGTTCTATATTCTGTGCCATTGGTCTCTGTGTGTCTGTTTTTATGCCAGTACCATGCTGCTTTGCTTACTATAGCTCTGTAGTATAATTTGGAGTCAGATAATGTGATTCCTCCAGTTTTGTTCCTTTTACTTATAATAGTTTTGGCTATTCTGGGCCTTTTGTGATGTTATATAAATGTTAGGATTGTTTTTGCTATTTCTGTGAAGAATGTCATTGGTATTTTGATAGGGCTTGTTTTAAATCTGTAGATTCTTTGGGTAGTATGGACATTTTAACAATATTAATTCTTCTAATCTGTGAACATGGAATCTTTCCATTTTTGTGTTCTGTTCAATATCTTTCACTAGTGTTTTAGTGTTCATTATAGAGATCTTTCACTTCTTTGGTTAATCCTGGGTATTTAATTTTATTTGTGGTTATTATAAATGGGATTATTTGTTTTATTTCTTTTTCAGATTGTCCACTGGTGGCATACAGACATGCTACTGATTTTTGTAGGTTGATTTTGTATCCTGCAACGTTACTGAATTTGCTTTTCAGTTCTAATAGTTTTTGTGTGTGTGTGTGTAGTCTTCAGGTTTTGCAAATATAAGATGATGTCATCTGCAAACAAGAATAATTTGACTTATTTCTTTCCAATTTGGATGCCCTTTATTTCCTTTCCTTGTCTGATTGCTCTAGCTAGGACTTTCAGTACTATGTTGAATAGCAATGGTGACAGTGTCCTTGTTGTGTTCCAGATTTTTAAGGAAAGGCTTTCAGTTTTTCCCCATTCAGTATGATACTAGCTGTGGGTCTGTCATACATGGCTTTTATTATGTTGAGATATGTTCCTTCTATATCCAGTTTCTTGAGTATTTTTATCATGAAGGGATGTTAAATTTTATCAAATGCTTTTTTGGCATCCATTGAAACGATCATATGGTTTTTGTCATTCTGTCCTGTATTATACTGATTGATTTGTACATGTTGACCTATCCTTCCATCCCAGGAACAAATTCCACTTGGTTGTAACGAATGGTCTTTTTCACTTATTGTTGAATTCAGTTTGCAAGTATTTGTTGAGGATTTTTGCACCAATATTCATCAGAGATATTGGCCTGCAGTTTTCTTTTTTTTTTTTTTTTTTGACGTGTTTTTGTCTTGTTTTGGTATTAGGGGAATACTGGCCTCATAGTATGAGTTTAGAAGTATTCCCTCCCCCTGTATTTTTTGGAATAGTTTCAGTATGATTGGTGTTAGTTCTTCTTTAAATGTTTGGTAGAATTCATCAGTGAAGCCATCAGGTCCCAGGCTTGCTTTTTTTTTTTTTTTTTTTTTTACCAGCAGACTTTTTATTATGGCTTTAATCTCATTACTTGTTATTGGTCTGTTGAAGTTTTGGATTTCTTAATGATCAATCTTGGCAGGTTTTACATCACAGCACTATTAACCATAGCAAAGACATGGAATAAACCTAGGTGCCCATCAAAGGTGGGTTGGATAAATAAAATGTGGTACATACATAACATGGGATACTAAGCAGCCATGAGAAATGAAGTCATGTCATTTGCAGCAACATAGATGCACCTCAAGGCCACTGTCCTAAGTGAATTAATGCAGAAACAGGAAAGCCAAATACCACAGGTTCTCACTTATAAGTAGGAGCTAAACTGGTTACTCATGGATATAACAATGGAAACAGTAGACACTAAGGACTAGTAGATGGGGGAAGGAAGGAGGGTGACAAGCATGGAAAAACTATGGGTACTATGCTTGGTACCTGGATTATAGGATCAATTGTACCCCAAACCTCAGCAGTATACCTGGTTAACAAACTTGCTCATGTACCCTCTGAATCTAAAATAAAAATTGAAATTATATTTTTAAAATGGCTTTTTTTCCTGTGTAAGTGTGGAATATAATATAAGCATACATTTAATTTGTTAAATTAAGATTGGGTTTGCTTTCTTAAGAAGAGACAAGTTAGTCTGGGGTACCTAAACTTCTTCTATTGGTCCACTGAACATATAAGCCAACATTACTTTTACGTAATATTTGGAGTAGCTAAAAACATGAAACACGTGTTCAAATAAATTGAGTCATAATTCTGACACAGTTTTTTTGTTTTTGTTTTTTGAGACAGGCTCTCCCTCTGTCACTCAGGCTGGAGTGCAGTGGAACTATCTCAGCTCACAGCAGCCTCAACCTCCCGGGCTCAAGCATCCCTCCTACGTGAACTTTCTGAGTAGTTGGGATTAAAGGCATGTGCCACCATGCCCAGCTAATTTTTTTGTAGACACAGGGTTTCACCATAATGCCCAGGTTGGTCTTGAACTCTTGGGCTCAGAGTTCTTGGCCTCCCAGAGTGCCGGGATTACAGGTGTGCACCATCATGCCCAGCCTTGCCAAAGTTTTTTATAAACGTAATTGTTCTATAGCATGTCAGTTTGAACATAATTTCAAAGATCCTCAGGTAACTTAAAATTGAGTACATTTCAGTTATAAGCAACACTGAAATACTGCTCACTGTGAATAATTTTAAGTGTATACACACTTGTTTCTTATATTTGTACACTATGGAGTTGCTGTCTTCAAGTCATATTTTTAGTAAAAATGTTCATTTTTGCAAATTCGAGGTTTAAAAAAATTGTGCTATGTATATTGAGATTTGCTGTTCTACAAAAATACTTGCATATGATAGTTTTAAATCACCATCCTTTCAGTTTTCTCTGTGAAACTTGTTATTTTCATTAAAATTTGTGATTCATATAGGTAGCTGACACTAAACTAAGAACAATAGTGACAGAGAAATACGACTGTGTGGCTGAGCACGGTGGCTCACACCTATAACCCCAGCACTTTGGGAGGCCGAGGCGGGCGGATCACCTGAGGTCAGGAGTTTGAGACCTGGCCAACACGGTGAAACCTTGTCTCTACTAAAAATACAAAAATTAACTGGTTGAGGTGTTGAGTGTTTGTAGTCCCAGTTCTTGGGAGGCTGAGGCAGGAGAATCACTTGAACTGGGGAGATGGAGATGGCAGTGAGCTGAGATCGCACCACTGCACTCCAGCCTGGGCAACAGGGAGACTCTGTCTCAAAAATAAAAATAAAAATAACAATAAAAAATAATTAAATAGAAAACCAACTATTATTCTCAGGTACGCAATATCCTATCTTAATCAAATGATTAATTTTTCTCTGAAAGCCACTGATTCTGTTTTACCACTTAAGTGGATCTTAAATTTAGAAAAAATGAGATAAAAATTTCAGGATGAGGCTGGACTTAGTGGTTCATGCAAGTAATCCTAGCACTGTGGAAGGTCAAAGTAAGAGGATTGCTTTAGTCCAGGAGTTTGAGACCAGCCTGGGCAACACAGTGAAATTCCTGTCTCTACATTCAATCAATTCATCAATCAATAAATGCCTGGTGAGGGAGTGTCTACCTGTAGTCCCAGCTACTCATGAGGCTGAGGCAGGAGGATTGCTTGAGCCCAGGAGTTCAAGGTTGCAGTGAGCTATGATTTGTGCCACTGCACTGCAGTCTGGGTAAGAGAGAGAGACCCTGTCTCAAAAAACAAGAAAAAGAATTAGGGTATTTTACACTAAAACTATCTTGGAGATTTCCCATAGGTCCCTGGAAAATCATGAACTTTAGTACAGGTATACCTTGGAGATATTGATTCCTGACCACCAAAATAAAACAAATATTGCAATAAAGAAAATCACACAAACTTTTTGTTTCCTGGTGCATGTAAAAGTATGTTTATACCATAGTTATTCTGTTACATGTGCAACAGAATTACGTCTTAAAAACAATGTACATACTTTAGTTTAAAAATACTTTATTGCTAGAAAATGCTAATGATCATCTGAGCTTTCAGAAAGTCAGAATCTTTTTCTGGTGGAGGGTCTCGCCCCAATATTGATGCCTGCTGTCTGATCAGGGTGGTGGTTGCTGAAGGTTGGGGTGGCTGTGTCAATTTCTTAAGATAACACTGAAGTATGCTGCATCCATTGGACTCTTACTTTCACAAAAGATTTCTTTGTAGCATGCAATGCTGTTTGATTGCATTTTACCCACAGAACTTTTAAAATTGGACTCAATCCTCTCAAACAGCTGCTGCTTTATTAAGTTTATGTAGTATTTACATTCTTTGTTGTCATTTCAACAATGTTCACAGCATCTTCACTAAGAGTAGATTTAATCTCAAGAAACTTTGCTCATCCATAAGAAGCAACACCATAGCCATTCAAATTTTATCATGAGATTGCAGCAAGTCAGTCACATATTTTTTTTTTAATTTATCTATTATTATTATACTTTAAGTTGTAGGGTACATGTGCATAAAGTGCAGGTTTGTTACATATGTATACTTGTGCCATGTTACTGTGCTGCACCCATCAACTCGTCAGCACCCATCAACTGGTCATTTACATCAGGTATAACCCCCAATGACATCCCTCCCCCCTCCCCCCTCCCCATGATAGGCCCTGGTGTGTGATGTTCCCCTTCCCGAGTCCAAGTGATCTCATTGTTCAGTTCCCACCTATGAGTGAGAACATGCGGTGTTTGGTTTTCTGTTCTTGTGATAGTTTGCTAAGAATGATGGTTTCCAGCTGCATCCATGTCCCTACAAAGGACACAAACTCATCCTTTTTTATGGCTGCATAGTATTCCATGGTGTATATGTGCCACATTTTCTTAATCCAGTCTGTCACTGATGGACATTTGGGTTGATTCCAAGTCTTTGCTATTGTGAATAGTGCTGCAATAAATATACGTGTGCATGTGTCTTTATAGCAGCATAATTTATAATCCTTTGGGTATATACCCAGTAATGGGATGGCTGGGTCATATGGTACATCTAGTTCTAGATCCTTGAAGAATCGCCATACTGTTTTCCATAATGGTTGAACTAGTTTACAATCCCACCAACAGTGTAAAAGTGTTCCTATTTCTCCACATCCTCTCCAGCACCTGTTGTTTCCTGACTTTTTAATGATTGCCATTCTAACTGGTGTTAGATGGTATCTCATTGTGGTTTTGATTTGCATTTCTCTGATGGCCAGTGATGATGAGCATTTTTCCATGTGTCTGTTGGCTGTATGAATGTCTTCTTTTGAGAAATGTCTGTTCAAATCCTTTGCCAACTTTTTGATAGGGTTGTTTGTTTTTTTCTTGTAAATTTGTTTGAGTTCTTTGTAGGTTCTGGATATTAGCCCTTTGTCAGATGAGTAGATTGCAAAAATTTTCTCCCATTCTGTAGGTTGCCTGTTCACTCTGATGGTAGTTTCTTTTGCTGTGCAGAAGCTCTTTAGTTTAATTAGATCCCATTTGTCAATTTTGGCTTTTGCTGCTGTTGCTTTTGGTGTTTTAGACATGAAGTCTTTGCCCATGCTATGTCCTGAATGGTACTACCTAGGTTTTCCTCTAGGATTTTTATGGTATTAGGTCTAACATTTAAGTCTCTAATCCATCTTGAATTAATTTTCGTATAAGGAGTAAGGAAAGGATCCAGTTTCAGCTTTCTACTTATGGCTAGCCAATTTTCCCAGCACCATTTATTAAATAGGGAATCCTTTCTCCATTTCTTGTTTCTCTCAGGTTTGTCAAAGATCAGATGGCTGTAGATGTGTGGTATTATTTCTGAGGACTCTGTTCTGTTCCATTGGTCTAAATCTCTGTTTTGGTACCAGTACCATGCTGTTTTGGTTACTGTAGCCTTGTAGTATAGTTTGAAGTCAGGTAGCATGATGCCTCCAGCTTTGTTCTTTTGACTTAGGATTGTCATGGAGATGCGGGCTCTTTTTTGGTTCCATATGAACTTTAAAGCAGTTTTTTCCAATTCTGTGAAGAAACTCATTGGTAGCTTGATGGGGATGGCATTGAATCTATAAATAACCTTGGGCAGTATGGCCATTTTCACGATATTGATTCTTCCTATCCATGAGCATGGTATGTTCTTCCATTTGTTTGTGTCCTCTTTTATTTCACTGAGCAGTGCTTTGTAGTTCTCCTTGAAGAGGTCCTTTACATCCCTTGTAAGTTGGATTCCTAGGTATTTTATTCTCTTTGAAGCAATTGTGAATAGAAGTTCATTCCTGATTTGGCTGTCTGTTTGTCTGTTACTGGTGTATAAGAATGCTTGTGATTTTTGCACATTAATTTTGTATCCTGAGACTTTGCTGAAGTTTCTTATCAGCTTAAGGAGATTTTGGGCTGAGACAATGGGGTTTTCTAAATATACAATCATGTCATCTGCAAAGAGGGACAATTTGACTTCTTCTTTTCCTAACTGAATACCCTTGATTTCTTTCTCTTGCCTAATTGCGCTAGCCAGAATTTCCAACACTATGTTGAATAGGAGTGGTGAGAGAGGGCATCCCTGTCTTGTGCCAGTTTTCAAAGGGAATGCTTCCAGTTTTTGCCCATTCAGCATGATATTGGCTGTGGGTTTGTCATAAATAGCTCTTATTATTTTGAGATACGTTCCATCAATACCGAATTTATTGGGCGTTTTTAGCATGAAGGGCTGTTGAATTTTGTCAAAGGCCTTTTCTGCATCTATTGAGATAATCATGTGGTTCTTGTTTTTGGTTCTGTTTATATGCTGGATTATGTTTATTGATTTGCAAATGTTGAACCAGCCTTGCATCCCCGGGATGAAGCCCACTTGATCATGGTGGATAAGCTTTTTGATGTGCTGCTGGATTCGGTTTGCCAGTATTTTATTGAAGATTTTTGTATCGATGTTCATCAGGGATATTGGTCTAAAATCCTTTTTTTAGTTGTTGTGTCTCTGTCAGGCTTTGATATCAGGATGATGTTGGCCTCGTAAAATGAATTAGGGAGGATTCCCTGTTTTTCTATTAATTGGAATAGTTTCAGAAGGAATGGTACCAACTCCTCCTTGTACCTCTGGTAGAATTCGGCTGTGAATCCATCTGGTCCTGGACTTTTTTTGGTTGGTAGGCTATTAATTATTGCCTCAATTTCAGAGCCTGCTATTGGTCTATTCAGGGATTCAACTGCTTCCTGATTTAGTCTTGGAAGAGTGTAAGTGTCCAGGAAATTATCCATTTCTTCTAGATTTTCCAGTTTATTTGCGTAGAGGTGTTTATAGTATTCTCTGATGGTAGTTTGTATTTCTGTGGGGTCGGTGGTGATATCCCCTTTATCATTTTTAATTGCGTCGATTTGATTCCTCTCTCTTTTCTTCTTTATTAGTCTTGCTAGTGGTCTGTCAATTTTGTTGATCTTTTCAAAAAACCAACTCCTGGATTCATTGATTTTTTGGAGGGTTTTTTGTGTCTCCATCTCCTTCAGTTCTGCTCTGATCTTAGTTATTTCTTGCCTTCTGCTAGCTTTCGAATGTGTTTGCTCTTGCTTCTCTAGTTCTTTTAATTGCGATGTTAGAGTGTCAATTTTAGATCTTTCCTGCTTTCTCTTGTGGGAATTTAGTGCTATAAATTTCCCTCTACACACTGCTTTAAATGTGTCCCAGAGATTCTGGTATGTTGTATCTTTGTTCTCATTGGTTTCAAAGAACATCTTTATTTCTGCCTTCATTTCGTGATGTACCCAGTAGTCATTCAGGAGCAGGTTGTTCAGTTTCCATGTAGTTGAGTGGTTTTGATTGAGTTTCTTAGTCCTGAGTTCTAGTTTGATTGCACTGTGGTCTGAGAGACAGTTTGTTATAATTTCTGTTCTTGTACATTTGCTGAGGAGTGCTTAACTTCCAATTACGTGGTCAATTTTGGAGTAAGTACGATGTGGTGCTGAGAAGAATGTATATTCTGTTGATTTGGGGTGGAGAATTCTATAGATGTCTATTAGGTCTGCTTGCTGCAGAGATGAGTTCAATTCCTGGATATCCTTGTTAACTTTCTGTCTCGTTGATCTGTCTAATGTTGACAGTAGAGTGTTGAAGTCTCCCATTATTATTGTATGGGAGTCTAAGTCTCTTTGTAAGTCTCTAAGGACTTGCTTTATGAATCTGGGTGCTCCTGTATTGGGTGCATATATATTTAGGATAGTTAGTTCTTCCTGTTGAATTGATCCCTGTACCATTATGTAATGGCCTTCTTTGTCTCTTTTGATCTTTGATGGTTTAAAGTCTGTTTTATCAGAGACTAGTATTGCAGCCCCCACTTTTTTTTGTTCTCCATTTGCTTGGTAAATCTTCCTCCATCCCTTTATTTTGAGCCTATGTATGTCTCTGCGTGTGAGATGGGTCTCCTGAATACAGCAGACTGATGGGTCTTGACTCTTTATCCAGTTTGCCAGTCTGTGTCTTTTAATTGGAGCATTTAGTCCATTTACATTTAAGGTTAAGATTGTTATGTGTGAACTTGATCCTGCCATTATGATATTAACTGGTTATTTTGCTCATTAGTTGATGCAGTTTCTTCCTAGCCTCGATGGTCTTTACATTTTGGCATGTTTTTGCAATGGCTGGTACCGGTTGTTCCTTTCCATGTTGAGTGCTTCCTTCAGGGTCTCTTGTAAGGCAGGCCTGGTGGTGACAAAATCTCTAAGCATTTGCTTATCTGTAAAGGATTTTATTTCTCCTTCACTTATGAAACTTAGTTTGGCTGGATATGAAATTCTGGGTTTAAAATTCTTTTCTTTAAGAATGTTGAATATTGGCCCCCACTCTCTTCTGGCTTGGAGAGTTTCTGCCGAGAGATCTGCTGTGAGTCTGATGGGCTTCCCTTTGTGGGTAACCCGACCTTTCTCTCTGGCTGCCCTTAAGATTTTTTCCTTCATTTCAACTTTGGTGAATCTGGCAATTATGTGTCTTGGAGTTGCTCTTCTCGAGGAGTATCTTTGTGGCGTTCTCTGTATTTCCTGGATTTGAATGTTGGCCTGCCCTACTAGGTTGGGGAAGTTCTCCTGGATGATATCCTGAAGAGTGTTTTCCAACTTGGTTCCATTTTCCCCCTCACTTTCAGGCACCCCAATCAGACGTAGATTTGGTCTTTTTACATAATCCCATACTTCTTGCAGGTTTTGTTCATTTCTTTTTCTTCTTTTTTCTTTTGGTTTCTCTTCTCGCTTCATTTCATTCATTTGATCCTCAATCGCTGATACTCTTTCTTCCAGCTGATCGAGTCGGTTACTGAAGCTCGTGCATTTGTCACGTATTTCTCGTGTCATGGTTTTCATCTCTTTCATTTCGTTTATGACCTTCTCTGCATTAATTACTCTAGCCATCAATTCTTCCACTTTTTTTTTTCAAGATTTTTAGTTTCTTTGTGCTGGGTATGTAATTCCTCTTTAGCTCTGAGAAATTTGATGGATTGAAGCCTTCTTCTCTCATCTCGTCAAAGTCATTCTCCATCCAGCTTTGATCCGTTGCTGTCGATGAGCTGCGCTCCTTTGCCGGGGGAGATGCGCTCTTATTTTTTGAATTTCCAGCTTTTCTGTCCTGCTTTTTCCCCATCTTTGTGGTTTTATCTGCCTCTGGTCTTTGATGATGGTGATGTACTGATGGGGTTTTTGGTGTAGGTGTCCTTCCTGTTTGATAGTTTTCCTTCTAACAGTCAGGACCCTCAGCTGCAGGTCTGTTGGAGATTGCTTGAGGTCCACTCCAGACCCTGTTTGCCTGGGTATCAGCAGCAGAGGCTGCAGAAGATAGAATATTTCTGAACAGCGAGTGTACCTGTCTGATTCTTGCTTTGGAAGCTTCCTCTCAGGGGTGTACTCCACCCTGTGAGGTGTGGGGTGTCAGACTGCCTCTAGTGGGGGATGTCTCCCAGTTAGGCTACTCAGGGGTCAGGGACCCACTTGAGCAGGGAGTCTGTCCCTTCTCAGATCTCAACCTCCGTGTTGGAGATCCACTGCTCTCTTCAAAGCTGTCAGACAGAGTCGTTTGCGTCTGCAGAGGTTTCTGCTGCGTTTGTTATTGTTTACTGTGCCCTGTCCCCAGAGGTGGAGTCTACAGAGACAGGCAGGTTTCCTTGAGCTGCTGTGAGCTCCACCCAGTTCGAGCTTCCCAGCAGCTTTGTTTACCTACTTAAGCCTCAGCAATGGCAGGCGCCCCTCCCCCAGCCTGGCTGCTGCCTTGCCAGTAGATCACAGACTGCTGTGCTAGCAATGAGGGAGGCTCCGTGGGTGTGGGACCCTCTGGCCAGGTGTGGGATATGATCTCCTGGTGTGCCTGTTTGCTTAAAGCGCAGTATTGGGGTGGGAGTTACCCGATTTTCCAGGTGTTGTGTGTCTCAGTTCCCCTGGCTAGGAAAAGGGATTCCCTTCCCCCTCGCGCTTCCCAGGTGAGGCAATGCCTCACCCTGCTTCAGCTCTCGCTGGTCGGGCTGCAGCAGCTGACCAGCACCGATCGTCCGGCACTCCCCAGTGAGATGAACTCAGTACCTCAGTTGAAAATGCAGAAATCACCGGTCTTCTGTGTCGCTCGCGCTGGGAGTTGGAGACTGGAGCTGTTCCTATTTGGCCATCTTGCTCTGCCCCTTCAGTCACATCTTTAGGCTCCACTTTGCAATTCTAGTTCTCGCGGTATTTCCACGACATCTGCAGTGACTTCTGCCACTGAATTCTTGAACCCTCGGAATCATCCATGAGGGTTGGAATTAACTTCTTCCAAATTCCTGTTAAAGTTGATATTTTGATTGCCAATGAATCATGAACGTTCTTAATGGCATCTAGAATGGTGAATTCTTTCCAGGTTTTCAATGTACTTTGACCACATTCCTCAGAAGAATCTCTGGAAGCTATAGCCTTACAACATGTATTTCTTTTCTTTTTTTTTGAGATGGAGTTTCACTGTTGTTGCCCAGGCTGGAGTGCAATGGCGCACTCTCAGCTCACTGCAACCTCCGCCTCCCGGGTTCAAGCAATTCTCCTGCCTCAGCCTCCTGAGTAGCTGGGATTACAGGCATGCGCCACTAAGCCTGGCTAATTTTTGTATTTTTAGTAGAGATGGGGTTTCACCACGTTGGCCAGGCTGGTCTCAAACACCTGACCTCAGGTGATCCACCCACCTTAGACTCCCAAAGTGCTGGGATTACAGGTATGAGCCACTGTGCCTGGCCTACAACATGTATTTCTTAGATAACAAGACTTGAAAATCAAAATTACTCCTTGATCTGTGAGGTGCAGAACAGATGTTGTGTTAGCAGGCATGAAAGCAACACTAATCACCTTGCACACTGCCATCAGAGTTCTTGGGTGACCAGGTTGTCAACAAGCAGTAGTATTTTCAAAGGAACCTTTTTTTTTTTTTTTTTTTTTCCCCTGGAAAGTAGGTCTTAACAATGGACTTAAAATATTCAGTAAACTGTGCTGTAAACAGATGGGCTGTCATGCAGGCTTTGTTGTTCCATTGATAGAGCAGTCGGGTAGATTTAATATAATTCTTAAGGGCCCTAGAATTTTTGGAATGGTAAAGAAGCACTGGCTTCATCTTAACACCAGCTGCATTAGCCCCCAATGAGAGCCTGTCCTTTGAAGTTAGGCATTGACTTCTCTCTTGCTATGAAAGTCCTGCATTGGTCCTTCTACCAATATAAGGTTGTTTCATCTGCATTGAAAGTTTGTGTAGATTTTCATCAATAATATTAGCTAAAACATCTGGATAACTTGCTTTTTCATCAACACCCCCTTGCACTTTTATTACAGAGATGGCTTCTTTCCTTAAACATCATGAACCAGGCCAGACGCGATGGCTCACACCTGTAATCCTAACACTTTGGGAGGCTGAGGTGGGCAGATCACAAGGTCAGGAGTTTGAGACCAGCCTGGCCACCATGGTGAACCCCATCTCTTGTTAAAATACAAAAATTAGCTGGGCATAGTGGCAGGGGCCTGTAATCCCAGCTACGCAGGAGGCTGAGGCAGGAGAATCGCTTGAACCTGGGAGGCGGAGGTTTCAGTGAGCTGAGATCGCAGCATTGCACTCCAGCCTGGGCAACAAGAGCAAAACTCTGTCTCAAAAAACAAAACAAAAAGCAAAACAAACAAAAAACAACAACAAAAAAAAACCCATCATGAACTAACCTCTGCTAGCTTCCAATTTTTTTTTTTTTTTGGCAGCTTTCTTACCTCTCACCTTTACAGAATTGAAGAGCTTTAATGGCCTTCTCTGGATTAGGTTTTGGCTTCAGGGGATATTGTGGCTGATTTGATCTTCTATCCAGACCACTGCACCTTTCTTCTTATCAGCCATAAGGTTGCTTTGCTTTCTTATCATTCATATGTTCACTTTAGTAGCATGTTTAACTTCCTTCAATAACTTTTCCTTTGCTTACACAACTTGGCTGTTTGGCACAATAGTTCCAGCTTTCAGCCTCTCTTGGCTTTTGACATGCCTTTTTAACTAAGCTTAATCATAGCCAGTTTTTGATGAAAGTGAGAGACTTCAGACTCTTCTATTCACTTGAACACTTAGAAGCCACGGTAGGGTGACTGACTGGTTTAATTTAAATATTGGTGTATCTCAGGGAATAGAAGGCCCAAAAAGAGGGAGAGAGATGGGGGAATGGCCATTTATTGGAACAGTCAAAACACACAGAACATGTATTAACTATCTTACATGGGTGTGGTTTTTGGCATCTCAAAACAATTACAGTGGTAACATAAATGATTACTGATCACAGATCACCATGAACAGATGGAATGATATTTTAAAAGTTGGAAATATTGCAATTACCAAAATGTGACACATGAAGTTATCACCTGCTGTTGGAAAAAATGGTACTGACAGTCTTGCTGGATGAAGGGTTACCAGTTATCTGCAAAGTGCAATAATGCAAAGCACAATAAAATAAAGTGTGCCTGTACTTCTTTTTATTAGTAAACATGTATTTTTAAAGCAATTCACAATTTATAGCAATACAATAGTGTGTTGTGAAAACATTAAAAGTCCTTCTTCTAAGGGTTCAGAAAACCTCACACTTACAACAATAAGGTCATGGCCGCAAGACACAGCTTGTCTGGAAACTACATATTAAATGATGTATTCTATTCAGGGACTAAATATAAAAGCCAAGGTTGAGCCATGAATACAGAGGACAATATACAAATGAGATTATCACCACTCGCTATTTGAACAGAATTAGATCTCACAGATAATTTAATCAACTTTCAAAACTTTACAGATGAGGAAAATGAAGCTCTGAGATATGACTTTGCTGGGGTTCCTCTACTTCCTGTCAGGAATGAAAGTCAAATTTCCATTTCCCAACTCCAAGCCAGTTCTTTTCATTACACTGTGCTGCCAGTATGTCTAACCAATATGGTAGAAAGGTATTTCATTGAATGACTTCCACCATTCTTTTCCCAAAGACTAATCAGTAAGTGGTAAATGTGTTAAATTTACCACACATTGATTACAAACACAAAGTACTATATTGCAAGTAACAGAGGTTTTGCGCTTTGGTCTTTATTCTTACTTCCATTAAATACTGGGGAATCTTGGGTCATAAAATTGGTATCATTACAAAAGAGAAATGAGTAAAGAGTGGTTGCTGAAAGTTAATTTTTCTTGGCTGGTTCTTCTAAGTATATACTAGGTATTGTTATTAGCAGACTTCAGAAAGAAAAGGTTATCTGTAATTTTTTTTACCTGCCTTCCTCAACTTAGAAATTTATTTTATACAAAATCATTTTAACAAAACATCTTAGGGAGAAATTAACACAAAATTACAAATCACTCCATGTGCTTAATTTGAATTGTTATAGTCTTATGTATTCATATCTAATAGTCTTCATGCTAAAATTGGGATTCTTAGTAAGTCAACAAAAAAGCATGACAATCTGACACAATTTCTAGGAAAACTGCAATAACTCTATGAACTTAAATACAAGTAAGTGAAATTCTTTCATCATTCCTTTTTTCCCAGAAATTTCATATTTTTGAGAAAATATTTATGCAAAGTGTTCCACTGAAATGTATCTCTTACGAAAGTATCTGAATATTGAAGTATTTATCACTCATCGCAGTTAACTTACGGTAAGAAACCAATGAAATTGTTTTATTAAATGTACACATAAAAAAGCATATAAGTTTTTGACCTTCAGTTGTTTTGGAATTAAATTACATTTCGGCACCCAAAAATCTTTTAACTGACAGTTGTCATACTTTGCAAAACACACAGGGCACTGGAAACTCTAATGAACCAGCATTTACATAATGGTAACTGCCATATAACTACTTTGGTAAGCAGCTTGTTGAAATTACGTACTAAGTGCTTTATGTGTTGCCAAAAAAACTTAAAAAACCAAATAATAAATCATGAGGCTCTACAAAATAGCTTAGAAAAACAAGTTTTCTATTTATTTAAAAATAAGTTTGTAGTTACTACATTGCAGGGACAGGAATTCTTACACGTACATTCTAGTTTGTATAAAAGGATTCAAAGAATTATGCATCAAAACTAACATAGAAAGTGTCCACGTAACAGTAAAGAAAGGTCCAATCAATATGTACAAAAAGAAAGGGCACTGCTATTCTGGTGTGAGACTGCTGTTTATAATATGATACTCCAGGTTCGGAAAGAAAAAAACAAACTTCAATAAAGCTAAATAATTAATTTGTTTTAAAACTCTGTGTTACTTATTACATACAACAGATCTGCTTGTGTTTAAACATTGTTTTCTGTACAAAATAAGCATAATCTTAATTTGAAAATGTGTCAGTTTCAACTTTCACCCTCTAGGTCAGTTACTTTTTAAAAATTGAGCTACATTCTACACATGTCTAAATGTCCTGTGACAGGATTTAAGTTTTCTAAAAGATCTTCAATAAGACCCCTGTCTTCTTGCAGTTTTAATATGGTCCAAAAATGTAACGTTGTATTGTCTCATTTTATAGTCTATCATTGTGACTAATCAACACACACAATGTTAAAGTAACCAGCGTGTGTGCATCTGCCTTATATGCATGTAGTATATTCCATCTTGAACCTATTTTTCTTGGCTCCTTGAATTGTAGAAACTCAGCCGTGCACTAAGTATTTGGTCTGTGCCATAAGGTTAATTTCCTGATAATTTTTATCTGCATTAAAAAAGTGTTTCAACACAGAGCTATCAAAACTAAAAACAGTATCTATTTATAGCTCATATTTTCTACTCACTGTTTTACTGCAGTGTGTACAAGGTTTATCTCTGGAGCGCCAAAAGTGGTACTTACAGTCTTCTGACTCAATTTGACCTCTTCTTGGGTACTATACATAGTTCATGATGACTTTTCATTTGGAGCGCTTTGCTCAGTATAATTAACAAAAATAGTTTCTTAGTAAATGTAGTATTAATTTTAGTTCAGATCACTTGGAAATCAGGGAACTAAGGGAAACTGCAAGGGTAGAAGCAAAGAAAAATGTATTTTTCAAATTTTAATGGGAAAATAAATTCTTGCCTAAGTGTAACAAAACCACTGCTCAACCTGTTATATTAGAAATACTTTTTAGGTTTATAGGAGTAATCAGATGATAAAACTACTTCCCCTATGACTTTTAAAATCATGTAACTCCTGCATATAAGCAAAACACTTACAGCCCTTTAATCACTCAAGTATCTTGGTCCTTTCAACCTATTCAAAAATGAATTTCAGGTCACAAAAAAATTCAGAATAAATCTGTTTTCATTAAGTAGAAAACTGAAAAAGCCACTTCCAGCTGACATTTGATAGAGATATACAGTAGGTATAGATGTATAAAATGGAATGTCAGAATTGAAGTAAACATTGTTAACTGGAGAAATTATATTACAAATCATATTTGAAAACATGTAAATGCTGCTAACATATAAGATAAAAATGATATTTGAATACATTTCTTAAAATGTCTGATTCATCTACTGCACTGCAGATGAGGGACAGTTCTAGATGTTAACATACATGCTGCACAAAGGTATTTTCTCTGATTACTGTATCTTATGTAATTCATTTCCAGGTGATAACTAAATTTAGTCAATCCCAAGTCTCAGACGTTACCTAATCCAGCTCACAAATATTCCACATTTACTTACACTGAAGGAGGAAGATAGTTTTATAATAATGCCAGCAGTCTTTAAATTTGTAGTGAAGCTGTGCAATAAAAACAATTGAAATAAGGCCAAAAAAATCTTCAGCTTATAATACATGCAGAAAATAGTCCAATGCCACTATAGCAGGTCACAAAGGATAAAATTTTAGAAAGTTATGTATGTATTGCCTATCGCCCAGGGCTGTGAGTCTCTGATTAGACTGAATATTTAAACTAATGCTCCACTTAAACTTTTCATCTGGGACTTGAGAATGTTGGAGTTGAGGGAGGGAATATTAGGGTTTGGTACTTAGAAATACCTAAATTGGTTTACACTTTCCATGCATGTTAAGTTATATTTCTGAATTTTCAGTAAATTTGAGATGTTTTTATTGCTTACCTAAGACAACTGCCAAGATTTCTTTCTGGCCTATCAACAGTACATACATAGTGTTACCGCCTCAAAGAGGATTATTTTCCCAAGTGGTAAAGAAAACAAAAATATGGTGATGACTTAAATTTCTTAATTCAACTTCTGCAATGTATAGAAGCTAAATTATAAAAATATAAAATCTAAATATATTGGTATTACTAATACATGTTTAAGTGTTTCGGTTACAAAGAATCTGATCCAAGTTACTGTGCTTTACTAAGAAACCAGTGTCTAATAATGTCCAAATAAGGTCATAAATATACAGTGTCTTTAGAACAGGAATAATACATTTATGTGTTATAGGAAAGATGGTAAATACTCATTTCTTTGCTCAAGAGTTGGAATTAACACATACACTGTACTAGAGGTATATTCCACTCTAAGACTGTGTACGCTCTTCCTTTTTCTGTACACAACTTAAAACTGTACATTATTTTTTTACAAAAATTGATTTTATAGCCTATTCTTTTTTTCTTAACACAATGCAGATAACATCAGGAAATTACATATTTCAAATAGATTGCCTTCAAAAGCAACTAATTAATGACTTAAATTTCAAACATACGCTATTATTTTCAAGAATGGTGTAAGTGAAAGACTCATTTTTCTATACAATCAAGCCATCCATTTCTGCATTATGAAGAGTTTAACTACTGAATTTTAATTTTATAGTTAAATATATTTGTTAGAAAAAAATAAATATACAAAAAACCTGAAAAATTTGAAATTATTTTTCAACTGCAAAATCTCAGAAATGCAGTCAAAATCTGGAAAATGGTTTACTTAATTTCACAGGAAAATTTCTGTACAAATTTAGTTACAAATGATCTTAAAAGCCCAAATGTATCACTTTTTCATTCTTCAAGACAGTTAAATGACAGCTAATATTCATCCTTATCAGACATAATTATGTAATGTGTTTTGCCAAGGTTCGATTGCAGACTTTATTTTTCTACATCAGGGTCATGCTGATACATATTTTCCCCATCTTCACTTTTTAAAAATGTAGTATCTGAAAATTTTGGTTACATTTTTGTACCATACCAGTCCTCAGAAAATACTACATTCTTTAAATTTTTTAAAAAATGGACAGTAATTTTTAAACAATAGAAATGGTAAGTATGTTGGTTTTTAAGGTATAAAATAACTAACTGTACCATAAACAAATAAATAACTGCTCTCCTTTTCCATAGCAGTACATATAGCAATACATTCTCCTAAGTCATATAGTTATCATTTACAATAGACAACTTAATTTTACTAATGATGCAAAAAATAATAGAATACAAGGCACAATCATTAAATGGAGTTTTTCTTTAGGGTGTATATTGACATACCAGCATGATAAGGATACCGTAAAAAGTGCAGAAAAAACACAATGTGCAATGAGACCACTGTATAAAACATGATTGCATAAAAAGTGATTTGGCCTATTTTAACCTTTAATAATTGAAAATAACCAATTTCCCCCTTAAAATTAAACTATAAAGTATGACATTTTAAAATTATTTTTATTCTACTGCTATCTAAAAAATCCTGAAAAAAGAATTTATACCTGGGTAATAGTATATAAGTATGTGTTTGTATATATATTTAATTATACCCATTTATCAATATATACACATACACACACAGACACGTTTCTTTGTAAGTCATTTTAGGCTATTAGATATGTCTAAAGTTTAGAAATGACATTAATCCAGATCAACAAGTAAACATCAAATCCCATACCTTTTTTCCTGTATTTTCCTTGAATCCTTTAACCACTTAAACATTTCCTCTAGAATATCTCTGTCAAAGGACCCACCAGTGCATTATTTTCTATTAGTACCAAAAAAAAGATATATCTCAGCATAACTCTTTAATAACTTGCTCTTTAGAATATATAGCCTTTCCAATATTGAAAAGTGTATGCTGTCCTGACAGTCAAAAACAGGCTTTCCACTGCACTGATTCTCAGTCTTTGGCACAATAAACAGAGATTGAGTGATATAAGAATCAAGGTCTGAAAAATTAGACAGTCAAATGTTTTCCAATGTGGATATGTTTCCCTTCATCAGTACATTTTCTCTTAAGTTTGGCAGAAATGGAATAAAGCAAAAGCCTCCTCTAGATACTTTGTAGATGAACATTCTATAATTAAAATTAAACTTTTTAGGGTATCAAATGGTGGAAATTTTGTATTTATCTTTTAGAGGAAACATTTCTTAATTCACTGCTACTCTGTATAACATCTGTCTTTTAGGGGCATGACTTGTATCAATAGAAATGTACCTTGCTTGGTCAAAAATAATTCATTTTAACATGAAATGCTCTATCACTAGGAATATTATGCTCCTAAAGAGTGTAGCAGAACTGTCTTTTCTATAAATAAATCAGGAATTCATTATAGATCAATTTCTTTTGTTTCAGTGAATGAAATGAATGTGAAAATGCATAACCTATCTAAGGGCAATAAATAGCAAACATTTAAAATATATATGTATATATTTATATATATATATTCATTTAAAGAAGTGAAGTGTCTTGTAAGTTTGTTTTTTTTTGTTTTTTGTTTTTTTTTTGCAAATCAAATCATATTCCCTACTCCACCATAGCAGCAAGGAAGCAGAAGCCTTAGTTCTACTTATTCCTTAACTGTACCTGCTTTATAGATTTTGAAGTAAAATATTTTGGTACAAGTTACCAACCAATTAAATTAGCTTTTGCTTTTTCAGTCAACTTTCGGACTCGTCCTCTACTAGAAGTTCCAAAAGTTAAAGAGGTGTCTTCGAACAACAGCTGCCTTTGCTCCTCTTCAGAGTCATCCTCATTATAGAAAGCTGTCCTTCGACCTTGATTTCTAGTTCTCATGTGGGGTTCAGAGCCTTTGAGTTCTTCAAACTCTTCTTCCTCATCTATAGGATCATCTATCTTTTTTCGGTTACTTCTCCTTAACACTTTGACACTTGCAGGGACTAGGAGATCTGAATCTAGTTTTTGTGTCTTCATCTTCCTTTTGGGTTTTCTACCTCCACGACTCTTTTTCTGTAACAAATCTTCCTTTACATTATTAGTTTCAGAAAGAAAATTGCATGTTGAAGAAGGAAGTACTTCATCTCTGATGGGATGCACATTATTTTGCTCTAAATTTTCTGGCTTTGCATACTGTAGCTTTTTGGGCTTTCTACCCCTTTTCTTGTGTATAATTTCACCACTATTGGTGTTAACTTCTACTTTAGGTTTCCTTCCAGGTCCCCTCTTCACAAGTTTTGATGGCTGTCCTCCATGGCCATTTACTTGAATGGTTCCTGGTACAAGAGCGTTGTTCTTACAATCTCCTAAAAGGGAACAACAGGACACCTTAATACATGGAGTTTCTTTTTTGGTTTGACCCTCAAACTTGTCAATAAGGCCCCATTGGTATACTTATATGTAATGACATAATCTAAATTATTTTATTAAAATGGGAAAAAAGAACCTAGAGAATGTTAATAGTTCAATGATCTTATTTATTTTCTAATTAAAACAGACAGATTCTTAATGATCTCATGAGGGAGGTAAAGCTCATAGAAAATAAGTAACTCATCTAAGTTAACATTGTGATTGATTATAAAGCTAGGATGACCAAAGTTTTCTTATTCCTAACTTAGAAGTAAGTTACTCTTGCTCAAAAACTTTGCTCTCAGAACTGTTTAAAGAGGACTTAAAAACAACTAAATGGCAGTTTTTCTTCACAGGCTTTGAAAAGTCCTCGCCTTGTGTAATAAATGGCAAATGACTATAATCCTAGGAAATACTGATTATATCAATCAAAATCACTATGTGTGCCACCATAATCATGATTAAGATCCCACTGTAACAAACTCCATGACAAAAGGCCATTATGCTTCATAAAACAGGAGAGAAAATGCTGGCAATCAAATTCTAAACCTGAAGGATCTGGAGATGATGAATCACCTTTCTGTTGTAGAAAAAAATGCTATAACTTAGATAAAGGAAAAATATGCCACAGGAACTATCAGTAACGAACTCTCTTTCCCTCCAAATTTCTGACATGTTTTTATTTGATAAAGTAGGTGATTTGCAATGCTCTATTTTTGAGGAAATTCATAGATGGAAACTGCTTTTAAAAAGAATACATCTTCATAAAAGCATTTTTTGTCACGGGTTGGAACTGTACTTTGTAAATAAGAAAATCATGGTTGGTTGGGTGCAGCGGCTCACAATTACAATGCCAGCACTCTGGGAGGCCAGAGCAGGCGGATCACCTGAGGTCAGGAGTTCAAGACCAGCCTGGCCAACATGGCAAAACCTCGTCTCTACTAAAAGTACAAAAATTAGCTGGGTGTGGTGGTGGGTACCTGTAATCCCAGCTACTCAGGGGGCTGAGGCAGGAGAATCATTTGAACCTGGGAGGCGGAGGCTGCAGTGAGCTGAGATCGCGCTACTGCACTCCAGCCTGGGCGACAAGACAGCCTGGGCGACAAGAGCGAGACTCCGTCTCAAACAAAACAAAACAAAACAAAAAAACATGGTTAAGAGACTCACCAAAGGTCAGAGTCAAGTATAGACAGAAAATGCAAAGATTTTAATTCCCGATCCCCATAGTGAAATGACTCTCTTTAGATTAGTGGTTGGGAAAAAATGTGGGTGTGGACATAAAGTAGTTAAGTATTTCCTATGGAGCAACTGACATGTAAACTGCCTAGGGATTCTGCCAATCCCTCTTGTTTTACATTATGACTACACGGGTTCTAAATATCCAGCACATGTACCTACTACAGAAGATAGGCTTTAAGAACTACATGAATCCCTTGAAATGGTCCAAAATTTTGTATGAATATGTTTATGTACATTTTTCTTAGACAGGGACTATAGGACTTATCAACTTTATAAAGCAATATATAATGTAAAAAGATTAAAAATGAATGCAGCTTTCTTAAAAAGGAATTCAGAAGTTTCTTTAAAAAGTTTAAAAACCACTGATCTTGAACTGTGTTGTCCTGGGCACATGAAAAGTTACGCAGTTTAGGAACTAAATTTTTAATTAAATTTCAATTTAAATACTAAAGCAGTATATATTTTAAAATACTGATTAAATACTGAAATAACATTTTGGATGCAATGGAATAAAATATTATTAAAATTAACTTTACCTATTTTTACTAAACATAGTGACTGCAAAATTTAAAATTACATATATGGCTTGTATTATATTCCACTAGACAACACTGCTTGATTCTAGACAGTTAATTTAGGTGTCATTATTTATAATAAATCACTGTTAATGTTAACTAATAGATAAGGATATTTCTATACAGTACCAGTACTCGAGTATTTCTAATACTCAAACATTATAAATCAAATGGACTATGAGACCAGACCTCCGCTATCATAATGCTAGAACCAATTCATCATATATATTTGATTTCGCTAGGATTCAAGAATAAAAAGCAGCAAGGAAGGCCAATATACTATTCAAACTCTAAATTCAGTTCAGAAAGGGGGCAGATATTAAAAATGTGAAACATTCATATGCAAAGTATTTTGGTTATTTATTCAAACAATTATCTTCTATATAATGGGCATTAAAAATGAGTAAACACATTAACCTCAGATTCTTCTGGAGATACAGACATGTGAAAATGAATAACTTGATCAGTATTATAAGTACCACCAAAGGTAATGAACAGGGTTTTCTGGGACATAAAGATGGAAGTGCTTGGCTGGGCGTGGTGGCTCACATCTGAAATCACAATACTTGGGAGGCTGAGTGGGGTGGATCACTAGAGGCCAGAAGTTCCAGACCAGCCTGGTCAACATGGAGAAATCCTGTCTTTATCAAAAATACAAAATTAGCCGGGTGTTATGGCGTACACCTATAATTCCAGCTACATGGGAGGCTGAGGCAGAATAATTGATTGAACCTGAAAGGCGGAGGTTGCAGTGAATGGAAATCTGGCCATTGCATTCCAGTCTGAGTGACAGAACAAGATCCTGTCTTTGGAAAAAAAAAAAAAAGGATGGAAGTGCTTGATTCTATCTAAAGAAGCCAGGAGAAGACTTCCTAAAGACGATATTTTAAGTGAGACGTGAAAGGCAACAGACCATTAAACTAGGAGGGAAAAAAGACATCCCCCCCAAAGAAGAAAAGAACAAAGACTCAGGAACTTCTAAGTGTTTAGGATGACTGGGATACAAAAGAGAGAAAGAAGGCAAAAGAACCTGGAATGTTAGGCAAGAGCCAAGTAACAGAGAGTCTTGTGTAACAGGCAAAAAATTAAAAATGTTTCCATATATGATTTGAGGGCAAGGAAGGGTTTTCTCTGCATGTATGTACACACATCCACATGTGCTAGACAGAAATGAAAAGATCACTTTGGCTGCAATATGGGGGATGGACTGGTTAAGAAAGAGTTTGAGAACTGAGGCAGGAAGACTAGTTAGGAAACTAGGAAAATAGTCCAGGCAAGAAATTATGTAAGCCTTGAAATAATGTCACGGCGGTGAGAATGGAGAGGAGAGAATAGATT
Source organism: Papio anubis (assembly GCF_008728515.1). Lineage (NCBI taxonomy): Eukaryota > Metazoa > Chordata > Mammalia > Primates > Cercopithecidae > Papio > Papio anubis. The sequence goes on from NC_044981.1 coordinate 74,189,153, forward strand.
TAAGAGATGTTATGGAAGGAGAAACAACAAAAACAAAAAGCTGTTGAAGAGATTCAGTTGCTGAATAGAGGGCTAGGATGACTCCCTGATTTTAAGTTTACATGGGTAGATCCCAATGCCATTAACCAAAATAAGATTTCAGTAGAGAAATTAAATTTTGACAGAGGTTTTTAAAGACAACAATGAAGAAATGTCTTAAGAAACACTTTGAAAGTCATGATGCAAAATGCTTATTATTAGGCTGTCTGCTGCCAAGAAGCCATATTATTTTAACATGTCACATGGCTTATTTTAGTATTTACTTTCTTCATCTTTCAAACACGAAGACTTTACAATAAAAACCCGAAGCTGAAAGAACTTGAAGTGTAACATGTCAAAAGTTGTACTCTACAGTTGTAGACAACCCCAATGAATTATTATTTAATAAAAATCTGTCTAGAAAAATAAGTAGTTTTGTGATCCAATATTTACTTAAAACATTTTTCTACAAAAGTGAAGAATGCTACATTGGGTTAACTATATCCTATTTAATTTAAACTTCGAAGATAAATTTCTTTTTTTCTTTTGAGACAGGGTCTCATTCTGTTTACCAGGATGGAGTGTAGTGGCACAATAATAGCTCATTGCAGTAAATTTATCAACTAATACAGATGTGTGACTTTTAAGTGGGCAACCTGAAAAGTGGATATAAATGCTGATTCCAACAAAAGCATCATTTATAATAAGGTTCTACTGTATCTTGAAAGATAGAAATAATACCTTACCTTGCTCAATGACAGCTGATGGCTTTGAAAGAGTGGACGCCTTTGGGAGTAGAGACGACTTCATTTTACGTTTGACTGGCTTTTCCTTTTCCATGGTTTCTTTTGCAGAATTATTCCTAGTGCCATGACTAAAATTGGATTGACCAGGACTGGAAAGAGTATTCAAAGTTTTGGAATGTTTCACGGAATTCTCTAGTACTAAAACAAATAAACAAAAAGTTAAAAATTAAGAGTTACTGAACCTAAAGATAAGAAAAAATGTTAACCTGAATTATTTGAATTAGCTAAGACAACAAAACCTGAAGGATGCTTAAAGCTTTCTTAGGAAATCTACTTTCTAATAGGAAAAAGGCATATCCAGCTAGAAACTCTCAATAGTTTCAGCCCTTTTAGAAGCTGTCCCATCATTTCAAAATTACGAAGGCAGGTCTTGGCAAATTGCTAGCTAGTGTGGGTACTATGATTTAAATTCAGTAGTTTAGATCAGAGTTGTCATTTCTAAGCATTAGTCTATAATGACGTAAATCTCAATTTAATTCTTATTAAAAACTTTTTTTAATAGGAAATTAATAAAGAAGGCAAAAACAACAGTGTCTGCTAGAAATTACTAAAACTCAATATACTGCATTTGGCAAAGTAAAAACTTAAATTAAGAAAATCATCAGACACATTACAATTTAGAAAGTCAGTCTTACTTGTTTTCCCTGGTATTGCAGATGCATTTGCTTTTGTAATAAAAGTCTTTGCAGCTGAAGAAGTCGATGGTTGCTCAGTGATAAGTGGATCTACAACCACTCGGTTGCTTCTGGTTCGAACCACAGAACTAGATTCTGTTTTACCGTTTATCTGAGCAGCATTGTGTCTTGGCGGTATTGATCGTGTAGGTGTAGAGAATGCAGAGGTAGAGATTTCTGACTTTAGCTGGGGTTTTAAGATCCTTTTTTTCCTTTCAGGGCTGTAAATAAAATAGTATTGTCAGTCACTCTTATAGTTCTATATGAATGAATAAAACAGTTTATAATATTGTTGGATTCAATATTTGTACTATTATGAAATATGTTAAAATATGAGATTTGTAGTGGATTTCATATGATTGTGAGCCTTTGAAAGTGAATATTTAGTGAAGGATCGCTGTAAATGCTAAAGTTATATGACGGAAAGCATGATGCCATCACTATCCTAAAAATGCTGTTTTACTGTATAGATTTAGCAGTTTGAATTTAAGCACTTACACTAGTATAGCTTTAGTTAAAAGATTAAAAATCCTCCACATCATAGGAACTTGCATGTCAAATATATCATTCTGTAATATAGGGAATAGTAAAGGAAGTATTAAAAAACACCAAGTTCTATCATTTAGATGAAAGTTATAGATCAGTTAGTGGTATTTAAAAGAAATTAAATACCTTGACGCAGCACTACTGGAAACAGAGCTGCTTCTGTTTCTTTTCTTCCTCCTTTTGGTTATGGTATTTCTTTTATGAAAACGAAGAGCAGATTTATAATCTGATAAAACTGAACTAATGTGTTCTTCAAAGAAAGCAGACAGGCGCAAACTCATGCTGTAAATCTGTGAGGGAAAAAAAAGTGTTCAAACATTCCTCGGAGGAAAATATCTTTGTTCAGTAAATATTGTAATGTAAATACTTTTCCAGTAAAAACTATTTAGAATTTAAATACTGTTTTTGACATCCTTTTTCCTAATCTTTTGATGAAAAGGTAAACTGAAGCATTTTAACAATTAAATATTTTTGTGTTTAGAACAGAAATCTTTCAAGTTTTGAGATTCTTAAAGAAAAGTCTGACTCTAAATTCAAATGGCTCATACAGACAAAACTCCTTATTGTCAACTCTATTACACTGAAACTATCCCAAAGGTTTGAACCTGTTTTCTACCTAGGACTAGCATCTCTTCTTTCTCATTTCACTGCTATATAGCACTGCTTTGTGATGTTATGTCTGGTCAAAGAGTTTTAAATTATATTTATATTTTTACTTATTTGTAAAAATCATTCACAAAAATGTCCCATAAGGCAGATAATAGCTAGAAAAGTCAAGGCCAGATGGCTCTGGTGCATACCAGGACAATTTGCACCTATCTATTCAATCACAGTACTTCAAGAAAAGTCACCATTACCAGACATCAAAGATAACATAAATGTTATTTCATACAAGGAGCTGAGTAGAAAGGTATAAATTCTTTTTCCAGGGGGACAATATTCAGAATATAACAAAGTTAACTTGGACCTAAATTTTAAGTAAAGCAACGTTTAGTCATTTAACATACTCCTCTAACTCAATCTAGTCATAAACAAAATTTAATTATATACCCTTGATCTTTTGCTTGGTGTATATGCTTTGGAATTACTGAAAATAAGTCTGACATCTTTACATAACTCCATTGGTGACTCATAATTCCCAGCCTCTAAAGTTTCTCTAACGGTAGCAAAATCCATTGGAGTGTCAATGATGTCTCTGTAGTCCTAGGAGAGGGAAAATAGGTGGTGTTACCATTATTATTACACAAAGCATCACTTCTCAGCACAGGGATTTGCACAGGATTTTTATGATGACTGTAAGTCCTAGAACTCTTAATAATCACTCCTGTTCCCCTTATCAAGAGTTCCTTTTTTCTAATAATTCTAATTTATTTCATACTCTCCCCCTTATATTGCAATCAACAATAATTTTCTTATTCAAGAACACAGAAGTTATTAATTTTTCACTGGAGACTTGGGAGATGGAGTTGTACTGGAAAGAGGAAAGTAAAAGAGTAAGGAAAAAGCCCAGCTCTACAACCAAAAGTTTGAAAGAAACTCTCAAAACTTTATACTACTTATAAATTCTAAAGGTCTGACGCATTGAAATACAACTGTAACTTTAAGGAAATAAAAATGATGGAAGTATGCCAGCATCCCATTTATGCAGACACCTAAGTTCTAGTAATCTCAACTTCAGTACTACAATTGGGAATTTTGCTTTGCAGTAATAAAGAATTAACGAATGTGAATAGTTGTCACAAAGTCTATGCATGTCACCTGAGGTGTCTACCTAGTCAACTGAGTATAAAATTAGGTAACAGATTGGAACCAATAAAAACACACAAGTGAAAGAGCAACAGGAAATCATCATAATATGGTGTATAATTCTAAAATTATCAGAATATGCTTTTTTTTTTTTTTAAGCAGGGACAAAGAGTATTGTACTCCCCCTTTTTTGGGAGAGACAGTCTTGCTTGTTGCCCAGGTTAGAGTGCAGTTGATGCCATCACAGCTCACTGCATCCTAAGCCTCCCAGACTCAAGCAATCTTCCCACCTCAGCCTCTCAAGTGGCGGGGACTACAGGCAGGTGCTACCACGCCCAGCTAATTTGTATAATTTTTGTAGAGACGGGGTCTCGCCATGTTGCTGAGACTGGTCTCAAACTCCCTGACTTAAATAATCTGCCTGCCTTGGCCTCCCAAAGTGCTGGGATTACAGGCATTAGCCACTACATCTGGCCTGCAGTTTTTCAATAGTCCCTCAGTATGGGATTATATTTTTTGAAGTATAACAACTTGACTTTGCACCATCAAGTTTAAATTATGATCAAATATGTCTGACCCTGAAGAAGGTGCCATATAAGGCAGGATTACTGCCTTTACAAATTTTTATTTCTTCCTTTCCAATAGGTATGCCTTTTATTTCCTTTTCTTGCCTTATTGCATTGGCTAGAATTTCCAGTACTATGTTGAATAGCAGTGGTGAGAGTGAACATTTTTCAATCATTCCTAATTCTTAGGGGGAAAGCACTCAGTCTGTCACCAGTAAACATAATGTTAGCTGTAGGTTTTTCATAGATGTACTTTATCAAGTTGTGGAAGTTTTCCTTTATTCCCAGTTTTCTTAGGGGTTTTATAATGAATTAACGTCTTGTTTCTTCAGATTCTGCATTTGTCTATTTGCCATCTATTCACAGGGCCAAGGATGATCTGGTACCTGGGGGGCCTTACAGACCTGAGGAAAGACTGCCTCTTCCTGGGGCAGTCAATTCTTAGTGACGGGCTCCACTGAGAACATGTCTTTCATATACATACCAATGAATCCCAAGTATAAAGCCACAGTCAGCTCCTTTTCTCACTCTCACACACTAAGCCAGTATTTCCATTTTAAATCATCCCAGGGCTGGGACCAGACAACTAGATACGTGTGCCTCAGAGCCCACTGGAATTATTCAAACTAGCCAATAATAAGCTGTTAACTGTGACCTGCCTTGCATTTCCTGCAGAAACCCCAATAAATGATTTCTAAGCTTTTCCCTAGTTTTGGTCTCTCCTGCCCAACCAAAACCTAGCACTTCCCCTGTGGCCCTGTGTGGCATGTGGTAACCCCCTACTTTTCTGGGACTCTTTTTTACTTTTTTTTTTTTTTTTTTTAATGAGATAGGGTCTCACTCTATTGCCAGGCTAGAGTGCAGTGGTGTGACCTTGGCTCACTGCAATGTCCATCTCCCAGGCTCAAGCAATCTTCATGAGTAGCTCGGACTACAGGTGCACACCACAGAACCTGGCTAATTTTTGTATTTTCTGTAAAGACAGGGTTTTGCCATGTTGCTCAGGCTAGTCTCAAACTCTTGAGCTCAAGTGATCCACCTACCTTGGCCTCCCAAAGTGCTGGGATTACAGGTGTGAGCCACGATGCCCGGCCTGGGAATCTTCAGTATAATAAACTTTTTCCTTCCAAGCCTTGTTTTCATTTCCTCCTGTGACCACACTGACTTTACCATAACCAAAATGCACATTCATAGAACAAATGGGTGTGAAATTTTGTCAAATGCTCTTTCTATATTACTTGATATAATCATGAGATTTTTCTTCACTAGCCTATTAATATGATGGATTACATTGACTGGTTTTTGAATAATCAACCATCCTTGTATCTCTGGAATAAACAGCACTTGGTCATGGTATAAAATCACTTTTTAATATATTCCTGAATTCTATTTGCTGTTATTTGGTTAGTTTTTTTTCTTCTTTTCTACTGTTATTGTCTGGTTTTGAGATCAGGGCAACACTGGCCTTCATAGAATGAGTTGGGAATTTGAGTTTTTCTATCTTCTGGAAGAGACTGTGTAGAATTTGTGTTACTTCTTTAAGTGTTTGGTTGAATTCTCCAGTGAAGCCATCCGGGACTAGACATTTCTTTTTTGAAAACTTATAATCACAAATTAAATTTCCCTAATAGGGTTACTGAGTTACCTGTTTCATACTGGGTGAGTTGTGGTAGTTTATACTTTGAGTATCGGTCTATTTCATGTAAGTTACCAAATTTATGTATGTATAATTCTTTGTAGTATTATTTATTTTTACTTTATCATCCTTCTGGTATTTGCAGGGTCTATAGTGATATGCTCTATATCATCCCTGATATTAACAATCTGTCATCTCTCTTTATAGCTTTGTAAATCTCAACAGAGGCTTGTCAATCTTGTTGATCTTCTCAAATAACCAGCTTCCAATTTTATAGATTTTCTCTATTGTTTTTCTTTTTTGAGTTTCACTGATTTCAGCTCTTTATTATTTCCTTTTGTTGGCTTACTTTTGGTTGATTTTACTCTTCTTTCTCTAGGTTCTTGAGGAGTGATCTTCGATTACTGATTTGAAACTTCTCCTTTTCTGCTGTACTCTTTAGTACACTTTAGTATTAGAAATTTTCCTGCATTGCTTTAACTGCGTCCTACAAATTTTGATACACTGAATTTATTTTAATTGAGTTCAATACATTTTTTTAATCCCCATGAGATTTGTTTAATCCATAGATTATTTAGAGGTGGGCTCTTTAGTTAACAAGTTCTTAGAAATTTTACATTATTGGTGTTACAAACTTTGTAGATTTGGGCAAAACATAAAAATGATTTTTTAAAATGTTTTGCAATATTTTGGGTAATGTAAAATTCATGTAGAATACTTAATTTTTCTTGGCTCACATCTTGGCCTTCCACCATGCAGTATAGTACATGATAACTGCTCAATACAATTCTATTGAATACATGAAAGCTGTAGATTATTAAGCCCATTTATTTCCATCAAAAATTTAATTTTTAACATCTTGCTTTGAATATTTGATTACACTCAAAATGTGAACTAATATTTTCATATAAAAGGTGAAATATGAAGTGCGTGATCTGCCTTAAATATTCCACTAAAGTAAGGATGATACAGTTAATTCTGAATTATAAAAAGTAGATTGGTATCCAAGGTTTTCTTTTTCTCTTCTGTGACAGTAATTAACAAAACAGACCTCCATCATGGAGTACCGCAAGAGGCAAGAGATTACATTTTTCTTATTTCTACTGCTTTTCATCGGCTAACACGTTTAGCTGGTGGGACAGGTTCTAAATATTTGCTAAATATTGTTCTCATTATTTTGAATATGTAAAAGATGACTGCATTCTTATATATTTCCCTCTTAAGTTTAAAAAGTGAACTTTCTTTATACAAAAATTCATTTGCCTATTGTCAGAATATCACATATAACTGGTGCGCTGGATATAAAGGATATGGGTTCCCATTGTGGCTTTGTCTATAAATAGCCACAAATAAATAGCAAGAAACAGTTTTGTCTATAAATCTTAGCAAGGTGAGTCTCAGTTCAACATCAGTAAAGTGAGTGGCTTGGAGCAGTCTCAGGTCTCCTCCATTTTTTCTGTCTGACTGTTTTAATATTTTCTTTTTGACTTTCAATTGTTGAGTTTTTTTCACTCTTATTCTAGGTAAAGATTTTTTTCTTGTATATCCCGATCAGGAATCATAGTTTGTCAAATGTTTACCAGTTCTAGAAAATTCCTGGCCATGGGGCATGGTGGCTTACGCCTGTAATCCCAGCCCTTTGGGAGGCTAAGGCAGGCAGATCACGAGGTCAAGAGATCGAGACCATCCTGGCCAACATGGTGAAACCCCATCTCTACTAAAAAAATTAAAATTAGCTGGGCGTGGTAGTATGCGCCTGTAATCCCAGCTACTCGGGAGGCTGAGCCAAGAGAATCGCTTGAACCCACGAGGCAGAGTTTGTAGTGATCCGAGATTGAGCCACTGCACTCCAGCCTGGTGACAGAGTGAGACTCTGTCTCAAAAAAAAAAAAAGTTCTTGGCCATTAGCTCCTCAAATATTTCTCCTCTCCCATTCTGTCTATTCTCTTCCACTGAAATTTTTGTTAGACATACTTTGGACCTTCTCTTTCTATCTACTATTACCTCTTACTCTCTCCTTCACACTCAATCTCTTTACCATTCTGTGTGGGATTCTATAGAATTTGCTTAGATCTTTACATTTACTATCTCTTTAATCTGTTTTTAAAACTGTCCGGTAAGTTTAATTTCAGTAATTATACATTTCATTTCCAGGATTCTATTTAATTGGTTTTAATATGTCTTCCCTCTTTTCCTCTCAAATAACATACTTTTCCCCCATGTTTCTTATTCTTTCATTTATTCCTTTAACCAAAATTATCTATCAAAGTTTAACTCACAGCATTTCTTTTTTCTTGGTGGTACATATAACAACAATAATCTTACAATGAATGTCATCTCTCTTTTTTTTAATGAAGTATAGTAATTCAGAATAATCTATTACTCAAATTTTCAGGGAGAGGTTACTAATATTTCCATTGGTTGTTTCTGTCATCTTATAATGGTAGATCAGATCAGTCCCTTATATAGGTGTGTGTGTGTGTTTTTTTTTTTAATCATTAGTTCATTCAGTTAAGGATTAACTTTTTTTCCATAATGGATTTCCACACAAGGGTAGTGCAAATTTGGATTCTAAGTCCATGTATAGCGTACGTTTAGGAAAATTTCTCCTCTCTGACATTAGAACCACTGGGGAAAACATTCTTTGTTGTGAAAGGAATTATTCAATTCTTATTTTCATTCAGGGTGCAGTTCTTCAATACTTCTGGTTTAGGGTTGGGTTTCAGCTCCAAATTCCTTTTTCACCACTGCCCAAGGACTCAATTATCTCTGTATAGTGTTAATACTTGTGCCTCTAGAATAAAAACATTGTCTTATTTCTATCCCTTCTTTTCTGTGTAAAGCCCAGAATACAAATGCCTAAAACAATGAATAAACAGCAATTTATTTTTCAAAAGAATACATAGCTGAGCTTGCAAGAACCAAAGTGAAATCCGTAAGTTGTGAAAACAGAGAGAAATGAAAGCCAGAACATTCATGCATCAGCTCAGTCCTAGGTTTTCCCAAAGGTGAGGTTCTAATTAGCTCAATTTATCACATCACTGGAATTAAAGATTTCTCTTCCACATTTAACATTCTATGTTTCTGGTATTTTAAATGACATGAAAAAAGTCATTTTCTGATATTTATCTGTTGATGAAGTTTCTCTATTTTCATCATTGTAAGTTAGAACAAAAATAAGCTTGGCTAATTTTTGTATTTTTAGTAGAGACAGGATTTTACCATGTTGGTCAGGCTGGTCTTGAACTCCTGACCTCGGGTGATCTGCCCACGTCACCTTCCCAAAGTGCTGGGATTACAGGTGTGAGCCACTGCGCCCAGCCCTTGAACTATATAACATTTAATTACTTTTTAAAGGAATAAGATAATGATGTCCAATGATACCACATCTAGGTCATGATGTCTTATAAAACATTTTTTATTTTCATTTCAAACCATGAATGCTATCTGAACTGCATAACTTTTTTCTTTTTTGAGACAAGACTCTCACTCTGTCACCCAAGCTGGAGTGCAATGGCGCCATCTCGGCTCACTGCAACCTCCGCCTCCCACGTTCAAGCGATTGTCCTGCCTCAGCCTCCTGAATAGTTTGGATTACGGGTGCCCACCACCACGCCCGGGTAATTTTTGCATTTTTAGTAGAGACGGGATTTCACCATGTTGGTCAGGCTGGTCTCAAACTCCTGGCCTCAAGTTATCCACCCGCCTCGGCCACCCAAAGTGCAGGGATTACAGGTGTGAGATACTGCACCTGGCCCCTGAACTATATAGCATTTAATTACTTTTTAAAGGGATGAGAAATCACTCTACGCTAAATTTAGATTGCTATGATTGCATGCCAAAATAAATACTTGGATCATGTTTACTTAGCTCTTTTTACCATGTATTCCATAAAGATTATACATTGGCATACCTAAATATATACAATAATATCACCTTACATTTGTACACAGTGCTTCACATTTAAAAACTATTTTTTTTGTTTGCTTTTGTTTTTGAGACCGAGTCTCTCGCTCTGTCGCCCAGGCAGCGGGATCTCGGCTCACTGCAAGCTCCGCCTCCCGGGTTCACGCCATTCTCCTGCCTCAGCCTCCCGAGTAGCTGGGACTACAGGGGCCCGCCACCACACCCGGCTAATTTATTTTTTTGTATTTTCAGTAGAGACGGGGTTTCACCATGTTAGCCAGGATGGTCTCGATCTCCTGACCTTGTGATCTGCCTGCCTCGGCCTCCCAAAGTGCTAGGATTACAGGCGTGAGCCACCGCGCCCGGCCTAAAAATTATTTTTATATATTCTCTTTACATCTCCATAATCCTGTAAGGATGTAGGCATTATTATTTTTTTTTTTCCTAGATAACTGCCATAATAAATTCATAGAATCAGTGTAGGGAAGACAAAAAGAAAAAAAAATTCAGATGAGAAAACTAAGGGACTAGCTCAAAGCTGCACAACTGGTAGGAACAGAATAACCTATTTCTTACAGTGTCTTGGTTCAGGGCTCCTTCCATTTTACCACACTATTCAAAATTTAGATTCTCTATGTAGTCAAATGGATAATGAGAACATGTATAAAATAATAAAGAAATGAACAATAATCATAAAAAGTAACTAAAATAGCCAACTGTCATGTAAAAGATATGTAGCAAACTGACAGGTAAAGAAAATATTTTCAAAAAGACTTACTGGATATTCAAGGAGATCTACTGGCTGACGGAAAGGCTCTGAATCTTCACATTGAAATATGAGATTTAACAATTCTTCACACTGTTTCTTCCATGCTTGAATATCGTAAGACTGGGCTCTATTACGTAATCTTCGTCTAGGCTGATGGTCCTGCAATAAAAGTGTTCAAATATATTAATAAAAGAGCACTTATACAATAAAATTTGTACTTTTAATGCAGTCTTAGATAATTGGGTAATACACAAGAATTCAAACAAAAGAAAATATTCACGAAGTTCTAAAAAACATACATTTTGTAATTGAAACTAATTTGAACATACTTAATGTCTTTTAAAATGCTAAGAGTAAAAAAAGAAAGAAAGCTCTTAATACATTTTAATTCATATAAAGTACTCCTGCTAAAACTAAAACTATATTACCTTCCTTTTTCGAGTAGAAGTTCCTGGCACATCAGCATCTTTCTCTTCTTCCTTTGAGGCAAGAATTTATCAGATTCATAAAACATTTTAAATGTCATTATACTTTATAGTTGATTAATTAGCAATTATTTCCTTTACACACTGGAACACTGTAATGTATATGCTGGGGCACTTTACTGACTCATTAAAAAGTTTCCCATTAAAAATTTTTTTGTAACTCTAAAAAGAATATTCTACTGCCAGTTTTTGTTTTAAACTACACTAGACAAGAAATAATCTTCACAACAGCTTTTACCTGAAAACTATAATATGTAAATTCATTTTTATACAGAGAATATCAATATAGTAATCATAATGAAATATTACATACCTCAGAATCAGACAACACTTTCTTCTTCATTGAATTATAAAGTGGAATTATGTTATAACAAGTCTGATCCCTACATAACAAGGAAATGTTAAAATGTAAGACTACAGCCATGATAATTTTTTTCCTTAAAAATTTGTTCCTAAAACCGTATTTTAAGATAAAAGTAGAAGCTGAAGGCTTGCTTTCTTCTGCATTGGCTTACTCCAATAATGTGTGCACACACATTTAACCCTGACCCCTCCACTCTATGTAGAGTTTTCAGTGTGGCCTGACTATATCATTACACCAAACCCAAGTCTCATCTCCCAGTCTTTGCTTAGGTATCTGCTGTGCTTCTTCCATTCCTCAGTCTTCAAACAGCTAATATATTTCTTGTCTTCCAACTTTCTTTCTTTTATTCTTAAATGTATTTCCCAAAACTCTGTTCTTACGCATCTTCTCTTGACACTATACCTTTTGCTTTGATAACTTTACATAATGGTGGTTTTATCTGTGTAAATGAATTCCAAAATTCCTGCAATCTGTCCTAACCCTTCTCCTGAGCATTCTACCATAACCTAAAATTCCACATATGTTTAAACTTAATAGTGGCTCCCCAGATATCCTTGTTCCTTTCTCTATTTTTTCTTAAACAACATACCATTCTTACAGTAATGGGAATATTGGTTTTTCATTATTCTTTCCCTTTCCTCCTCCTTATAAATCCAACTAGTGGTCAAGTGCTGTGAACTCTATCCCCAAGTATGTCTGGGCATCTGTCCCTTTCTCACTTCCATAAATTAAGTCCTCATCAACTCTTAGTTGGTCAAATATAGCAGTCAATCTGCTATTTATGCTTCTTGTCTCTTCTATATCAATTAAATTAGACACTGCAGTCAAATTAACATTTTTAAGGCATAGTGTAAAACATTCTATTCTCATGTCAAAATATTTTCAACATCCCCTTGCTCTCAGAGCTCATATTTTAAAAGTCTAAAACCTTAGATTGGCATTCAAGGCCACCCATGATGTGGCCCCAACTCAAATTTATAGCACTGTATCTCTACTGTGACTTCTACTCATTACTGTCTACCTCACCCAATTTATATTACCCTTAATTAAACCTCCCTACCTCATGCTGCTCCTTACCCCTGGAATGGCTTTCTTTTCATCTAACGTTTCCTTAATCTATCAATATCTACCTTGAATACAATGTCTTCTTAACATACTTCTCCTCCCCTGTATCTGAATCCCCATCATCACAACTAAAAGTGATCCTACACTCATCTAAACTTCTATACAATTCTCTTATTACTTGTCACAGTTTTCCTTATATTATAGTTTCTTACAGATTTATCTATCCTATGAAACTGTATTAAGAGGACAAAAATACTACCTCCAAGCACCCTTTATATTACTTTGTATGTATCAATTGCTTGAAATTTTGCCAAATAACTCAATTAAAAAGTATAATTAAAATTTCAAGGAATACTTAATATCTTGAAAACTATCTGCTAAAAAAAGTATTTCTAAACAAACTATACACATCTAAAAAAAATGCCACGGATTTATTTTTAGGAATATACAATACAAATGCTTTAAGTGTTTCATGAATCTGATTTCAAAGACATTTCAAAGTAGCTGTTTGAAAGAAATACATTTCATAGACTATTTCAAATGTATTAACAATTTTCATCTAAATTATTTCACTGAAATATGAATATGGTATCTCATGTAGTTCTACTGATTCTCTTTGAAAAAACAGATATACCTACACATAGTTATAACACTTACAAAAAATTACAGACATAAGAGTCTTCGGAGGATAATGCTTAATTACTAATTTCAATAAGGAAAACAAAAGCATAGCAATAATGGCCCCCAAACCATTGGAAAGCAATAGATATCTTAGAAAATAAGGTAGAGAAAGGGCACAAAATTGACCTTACTAATTATGTTTGGTGTTTTCTTATACTGAAATGACCTGCATTTCTCAGTTAAAAAACATTAATCAAAAAGGAACTCAAAGATTATGTCCATTAACGAGAATGAAGCATGGATGTTTATTTAAAAAAAAAAACAAAACACCTGAATAATCCTGAAGTTTTCATTATGTAAAAATGAAAGCTGATAACAGCTAAGTAAGCTTTTAAAATGCTGTTACTACTTCTCAACCAGGAAAAAAAAATTCAAAATAACAACATGGAATCACAGCAGTCTTTGTACAAAGTATAGAATTCATTTCTCTGCCTTCAATTTAGGAGGCTCAATTCATTGTATGACTGCATAAAATCCTTAAGATAAGGAAGGGAAAGTACTTCTGCCTTAATAAATAGTGGTTATCACTCTTGTTATGGGATCAATGAGGAACTAACCTTGACTTTGAACTAGAATCATGAAAGTTAAATTTAGTCTCCTGCTGGACTACTTAAATACTTGTTAATATACTTGACAGGGGCAATATACTGCTAGGATGAAAAATTCTCAAATCAGATGGCAGACACTCATTTACTGTGCAACCTTATACATGTTAACCACTATAGGCCATAGTTTCCTCAATTCAAAATTCCAGATAATAAATCTCTTCCACCTGTAAGATTGTTACTTGGGTTAGAAAAGTTAAAGTAGGTAAAACATTACATGTTAAATAAATCTTTACTGTTATTATTGTCTAACAGTTAGATTGCAAAAAGAATCTTTTTAAAAAAATTTTAACCTTAAAACACAATGGCAATGCAGCTTTTATGATTTCATTCTTATTATTAGCCAATGACCTGTTTCTTCCAAAACCCACGATCAAACCAGGGACCTTTAGATCTTCAGTCTAACGCTCTCCCAACTGAGCTATTTTGGCTACTCGTAAACGTTTCCTCTTTACAAACAGTATGTTTTCTATTTTAAGAGGAACTATAGTGCCATTAATTATTAAAACTATCATAATTACATATGAAAAAATAACTTACTTTATAAAATGTAGAAGAAGATCAGTCACGAATTTAGCAGATTTCACAATAGGGCTTCCAGGCTCATTAAATGTTCGTGTATTATGCTCTATATATCGAACTTCCCACATTAGAGAAGAAACCCGCCTTAAAAAAACAAAATATAGAAGTTTTAACTTCCTTATATTTAGAAATATGTGTACATCATTTAAAACCAAGACATTCCAACTTTTCAATTTCAGTCTAAACCAATCGTAAAAACCATTGGTCTTATAAAGTCATTTTCAAAGAAGCATAACTGCATTTGTGTTAGGGGAAAAAAAGAGGGGCAACCATAACTATGTATTTGCATACAAGATGTTTGGAATGGAACACACCAGACTATTAACAATGCCCTCTTTTTGGGAGGGAGAACATCTATATGGGGAGTGGCAGGAGAGTAGAAAGGGGAGAGTTTTTAAGTTTTGGCGTTATATATTTTTGTCATGTATGCTATCATTTTTTGGTAATAAAGACCCCTGACTTCTGAACAAAAAAGGAAACAAGTAATTTTAATCTAATTATATTATTGGTAATCAAATGACATATACAAATGAAAAGTTAACTGACAGCCACCTTATGAGATACAAAACTATAAAAATATTGCATGTTCGTTTACCAAGAAACCTAACTAAATGAGAATTATTTTCTGAACACTTAACTGATAATGCTAAAATAAAATCTGGAGTTTTATAATTTTATTTCTGAAAGTAAATAAAAATCCAAGGACAACTTTTGAGAATATTATCTGTGGCCTGACTTGAAATAATAAAGAAGAAAACACTTAGAAAATCTTACTGATTGTGAACAGAAATACAATTACATGGAATAAAAAAACACTGTATGTAATTGTGGACATAGAAACAAAGAAAAACTGTGCATTTCAAAAAGATTCACAAGGCTCTATCTAATAACAGAATCACAGATATCTTCAGTGTATCATATAGAAAACTGTGTGTAAAATAAGTATTAGATTAATACCAGCAGGGCAAACTGACAGTAATAGTTTAACAAGAGACTGAACTAGAAGTATCACGAAAGAGAAACAAACTATAAGAAGTCTAACACCAATGAGTGAAGGAAGAAGCAAAAACTTTTAAACAGTGAAATAGTTCTGGAAGTCATCATTGTATTGAATAAGAACATAACTCAGGTTTATAACTGAGTTTATCATCAGGTTGGAAAACAGGCAATTTCTAATTCATGTAAGTATTGTGTTCCAAAAGTTTTTTTCCTAAATTGGCTACAAAACTAGGGTAATGCCAAAAGCCTATTTAAAATATAATGTATCTTGAAATACAGATGTTCCTCAACTAATGATGGGGTTATACCCTGATAAACCCACTGTAAATTCAAAATACCATTAAGTCAAAAATGCATGTGATATAGTTAACCTAGCAAACATTTTACCTCAGCCAAGCCTACCTCAAATGTGCTCAGAACACTTACATTAGCCTATGGTTGGGCAAAATCATATGGCAACACAATACACTGTACAGTATCGGTTTAACTTCATGATCACATGGGTGACTGGGAGCTACTGGGAGCTGTAGCTCACTGCCATTGCTCAGCATCATGAAAGAGTACATCACAAGCCCAGAAAAAGATCAGAATTCAAAATTTGAAGTATGGTTTCTGCTGAATGCATATCCCTTTCATATCACTGTAAAGCTGAAAAATCTAAGTCAAACCACTGTAAGTCAAACCATATGTATAGTATATGTTAGCAATTATCATGTTGAGTAATGTGTGAGATATTTACAACAATAATGGAAGATATCAGCAGCTTATCTTTCTAGTTGTAGTACAACAATTAGTGTATGTATACAAACAGTTCTTTCCTTCTCACCCACCCATGTCTTGTTTCATCTCTGAAGCACTAGGTTTAACTTCCAATCTTTAGCAATTTAGGGGTCAAGGTAGGAATATAGTTAGGAATTCCTTCTTTTTTTTTTTTTTTCTCTTAAACTTCCAACAACTGATACTGAAAAAGACTTGAAGAATGCTTTGAGGGTGGGATGGTTGGGAACCACATAGCATAGAGGATTTTCTCCCTATCTCTACGCTTTTTGACAAATATCAAGGAAGCAACAGCAAACACACCTAAGAAGATCAGAAAAATCTTTAGAAACTCAAGTTTAATATATTTGTTTTCTTTATTCCAGTGGTTCTCAATCAAGGATAATTATGCTCCCCAGAAGACATGTGACAATGTCTGATTACATTTTTGGTTTTCACAACTAGGGGGCTGCTACTGGCATCTAGGGGGCAGAGGCACAGGATAGCCCCTCACAATGAGATACGGAAATAAAATTTAAGTCATAAAAAGAACCAAAGGCACATTTTATACAGAAAAATATTAGTACAAAATATGAATAAAACTTCTGTAAGTTAAAAAAGAAGAATAATGGAAAGGACTTCAGTAATAAATAACTGGTCACAAAAAGTTTTAATGCAATGTTACACAAATTAAATTGTTGGACTGCTAAGCAAAGGTTATATGAGAAACATTAAAACTAAAAACAGGATTCTATTATTTAAAAGCTATAAACATATTTTTTGACAAAACATTTTAGGTAATAAACCTATAAAGCCTACTGAAGATTAAAGACATTCAACAAAATTACCTAGATAATGAAAATTAATTGAAATTATGCCTGGGCCATTTAATTCTAATTCTTTTTCATGCTAAACTACAACTATGAAAAACTGAGTATTTTCAAATTTCAGTGTTATAAGTAATGATAAGCTGAATATAG
Organism: Papio anubis; assembly: GCF_008728515.1. NCBI lineage: Eukaryota > Metazoa > Chordata > Mammalia > Primates > Cercopithecidae > Papio > Papio anubis. The sequence goes on from NC_044981.1 coordinate 74,206,337, forward strand.
GCAAAATAAGAACAAAATACATAATACAAATACATAATTTTTATTATATATTCTATTAAAAATCAATGAACAAATAAATATTTTAATGTTATCTAGGAGAAAATGAAATAACTTGCCTTGCTTTATAGAATACAATATAAAGACAGTGAGCATAAAATCATTCCAGCCTCTAGGAATAACTGTACCTAGGAACTGTATTTTAAGTGTCTAAAGACCAGCAGCATTGGCATTACTGGTACTTGTTAGAAATGCAGAATCTCCAGTCCCACTCCAAATCTACTGAATAAGATTCTACATTTTAACATAATCCCCAGGTGATTCTTATGTGCATTCATATATACAAAAAGTTGAGAAATAATGCTAAAGATCAGTAAATGGGTGGAAAGATCACCAGCTTTCCTTTGATAGTAGCTACATCAAATGGTTCTAACCTGTAAAACCTGTTTTCCAGTCTTTGTTTAATTGTACTTAGATCCGTTGGATATGCCACTACTGTGCAATACATGGGATAGGCTTGCAGATCCACAGGGGCCACAAATGCTGAGGCAATATCTAAAATAAATAGATAAGTTTGTAAATTTATTTTTGTATGCTTAAAATAATTCAAGAAGAATTCTACTTGAATTAAGACTTAAAAAGTCCTTATCTACATAATCATTAGTCTGCCACTGTCTTTTCACAAACAATATAGTTTAGCTGACATGAAGAATCTCACTTTTTCTTATGTCTACATATATATTGCCAAATTCTAGGGGTATTCATAGGTTTACTGGGAGAAAGAAACAAATTATATATACATATATCAGACCTACTAAGTACACACACATTGCCATAATTGACAGTTGGCCATTCCTGAATCTATATTTGACAAAACCATTCTATTATTAACACTGTAACATACTGCATTCAAATCTAACCTTTGACTTTCTCAAAACTTATTCCCTTATCTCAACTTTACATTATTCTGAGAAATATCAAACAAGTAGAGAAAGGAAACAGACCCAGAAGTTTTGATTCAGTGATACTACTGATCCAATACACACTGTAAAGTTGTACAGCAAAAACTATAACTAGTTAGGATTACTCCCACTTTTTTGCTAATTTACATATAATACGTAATATCCTAAAATATTGCTAAAATTATTTAAGGTAGTATTTATAAGGCTATTCCTATAAAGTGTTGGCGTTTTATAAAATACTTCAGATTTGAATATTCCTCACTGTGTGTGTCCATCCAGCTCTTCTTACTCATGTTAATTTCTCTCTGGACTCTCTGCAGCTGATTCCTTACTGAGAGAGAGGGTTGCTACAAACCACCACATAGTCTAGAGTTACTTCAGAAGCCCAGAATTCAGATAATCAAGTTTTGTGGTCATTGTTTTCTTTCCTTTTAACAAGGCAAAGCAATTAATATACCCTCTCCTTTCCCCTTAAAAAGATGCTCTTTTGTGTGTGTATATAAAGTTGGGGGAGATCAGTACAAGCTATCCATATAATTATAATTGAGCTTTCAACCCTCCTCCATGAATTCATATCATGTCAGTCTGAATATGTCAAGTGTTTTAAATTGGGTTGTGGAGGACAAAGATTTTTCAGAGATGCCTCTGGCACTTCTAGGAGGCCCTTATTCTAAAATTCAGCTAACATAACCTAATTTATAACTGTTTTAAATAGTTAAGTCCCGTGTTAAGATCACATTCAAAAACAGATTCCACTTAAAATGTTTGAAACCACTGACTTAGGATATTGTGAAAAAAATTTTTTGTTGGAGAATAACAGTATTTTTCTACTACTTTGCATTCTGCCAGTTTTTTCTATACTCATATGTTGCTTTACTTACCTAGTGTCATCAACTGGTTTATTCCTGCCACAATTCTTTCACATTCTTCATCCCTGGGATTGGTACCCCATTCTCCATCAAGAGGTTTATAGATTAGTGATCTGCACTCACCATCAGTTAAAGGAACACTGGTACCTAGTTCTTCAGGAAATACAGCTGAAATAGAAAAGCAGATCATTGCAAATATGTGGTAACTTATTAGTATTTAGGTTAGCTTTAGAATGTAAAAATAATAGTCACAAAATTAAAGTATATTTTGTATAGATTTGGTAAATATACTCTTTATTTTAACACAGGAAAGTACGTTTCAAGGGTCACGAAAATTTAAATTAATTTTTAAATGATACTGTAAATGATTCTCTAAATAATTACTTCTCCAAAATTATACCTGAAAATCTGCTCTGTAATCAAGCTACATGTGCAGAAATCATTTCTATAAAATATGCAAATCTCAAAGTTTTCTGAATCACTTCATAATTGCCATGTTTACTTTTGATAAACTATACACAAGGTAAAACTGAACTAAAGTGACATTTTCTAGAAATACTTCAATCGAAGCTTCAATTTTTGAATGTAGGAACAGAGAATTACGAAAATTGACAAATGATGCTTATGCTTATTACTCATAAATTATGAAGGTATGCTTTCTGCATGCTTGAATCTTCAACAGTTTTAGCTGACAGAATCACTAGAGGGTTACGGTAACTCAAAATCTAGAAACGTGTTAGGTGATTTTTCCTTTAGACTAGGTTTTGGCAGATACACACTAAAAATATGCCACTGTTTGTGTACAATCAAAATTCTCATCACAAACTACAATTAAACTCTATAGGTTCGTATGAATGTATATCCAAATAGAACAACAACAGTAACCACCCTTCAATATACTTAGGTAGGAAACGAAATAGTGAATCAGTATCACTTATTCATTTAAAAAATATCCAAGGCATTCTAACACCAACTGGCTTCACTGCTATCATATTCACAACAGTTCAATGTGAGTTCAAATTTAAACTTTTTTTTTTAATAAATGAGAGAAACAAAAAGATAAGCCATGTAACATGGTTACAAATTAAGATATTTTATAATTTTAACAGCTCTAATTTAGCAGTGAGATAAAAACACATAATATTGGCATTAAATTTTCAAAGTGATAATTCCTGCAAAGAACTAATCTTAGCTTACCAGCATGACCATCTTCTCATTTCTGAGGTCTATGAGATTGGCTTATTTTCTCCAACAGTTATTTTTTCTCTGACTTTGGAATACAATAACTACTAAGTAACTCAATTAATAAAAGATGATTTCTACTATGTTAGAAATTAGATGTTTTCCTCTTTGTATTTTAAAGATCTTATTTTTATCTGCTAACAGATATCATTATTATTATTGTTGTTGTTTTTGAGATGGAGTCTCACTCTGTTGCCCAGGCTGGAGTGCAGTGGTGTAATCTCAGCTCAATGCAACCTCTGCCTCCCAGGTTCAAGTGATTTTCCTGCCTCAGCCTCAGCTGGGATTACAGGCACATGCCACCACACCAGGCTGATTTTTGTATTTTTAGTTGAGATGGGGTTTCACCATGTTGGTCAGGCTGCTCTCGAACACCTGACCTCGTGATCCACCTGCCTCAGCCTCCCAAAGTGCTGGGATTACAGGTGTGAGCCACCGTGCCCGCCCTGTAATATATTATTGTTAAAAAAAATCAAACAATATAGAATAACAGAAAATAATTTATGAAGTCTTTATAATCCTACTCTATAAATAATCATTATTAAAATCTGGACTATATCCTTTTAATCCCTTTTTGGCTTATGCAATTGTGTATGTGTGTTGTATTTTTTACAAACAAAGAAAAATGGGCAATGAAGTGGAAAGAATATATAAACTCCAGGCTTTGGTCCCAATGACCTTTTCTCAGTACAAGGAAGACGTCGTACTCACTGCCTAAGGCTAATTATTAAATCCTGAATGTGTCAGGCCATATAAACAATGACAGTTATATTGTCATTATTAATTATATCTTCGTTGAGCTCTTGTGTGTGTCAGACTCTACAATAAGCACTTTACACACATGATGCTATTTAATCCTTAAAGCAGCCCTATAAGGAAGGTATTAGCTTAAGACGGTTTCAAAGGCCGAGTCCTAAAAAGTTGGGGAGTGAGGCTTTATGGAACTTGCCAAGATCACATAAAAAATGACAAGTCAGGATACGAACTGATGTCCATCTCTCTCAAAAGCATAACCTCTTAACTATCATGTTACACTGTAAGCAGTCTGCTAAAGTTACAAAAATGTCTCTGCCTCCCAAATGCACACTTTCTTGAATAATAATTAATAAAACAATTTCATATTTTGTTGTAATAAATTAATTTCAATCTTCCCGGTGAGACTATAAATTCCAAGTAGGCAAGAGTTATATCTATATTCTTTGCTGCTGAATCTCCCCTACTTCAAGGTGTACAATAAATATTTGCTGAATGAATGTTTTCTATTTGATACTCACAACAACTGTGATAGCATGTTAGCAAATCTTAAATAATTTCTTAAGAAATTAACTCCATAATGCAGACACAAAAAGCCCAACACACACTTACCATTATTAGGTATAAGCTCCATATCCCAAGGACTCATCTTTTCTGTATCTCCATTGTCCCAGCTTAAAGAAAGAAAAATCAGTATATTAAAAAATCTAAATTATTGTTTCACAATTTTAATAAAATCAATTATCAAAATAATTGCTTCTGTGTTTAAAAGAAGTCTCTTTATCTCTTAATAGATGGGAAAAAAAATTCACAGCAAGCCTAGGTGAACTAAAATACAACAAATGTTTCCTTACCAAACATTGTAGCATTGAAACAGACTATCAGGGTACTCAAGTTGAAGAGGTTCCTGGCTTTCAATTGTTCCAAACCACCAGGCATCATCTATGACAGACCTGAAGCGGTCACCTGGCCAAGAACAAAAACTATCTCATTATTCTGAAATGCATGGCTGCTGTCACTGCTTTTTCCTAACGTAAACCTTTAAGTACCTAAACTGCCTGTATGACTTCAGAAGACAAAAAGTGAACCACACACTCCAAAAATAAGTAAGTACAATCAGCAATACCAAGAGAAAAAAGGTATTTAGTAAGCATACTTGAAGTGTGACTTAGCAGTTTTCAATTCTACTTTTTATATTTCATTAAGGTATATAGAAATTCACTTGCTTTAGGCATTTTTACCAATCTAGCATTTTAAATTCATCATTAACACTATACCCAAACTTTTCACTCAAAGATTATTATAATTTAGGTAAATTCTACTCAACAATTACTTAATCTATTTTTAATTTCTTACTTTCTGTAAGCAAGTTTTCCCAACCAACAATCAATCAAGACTCCGTCCTAAACAAAACAACATAAAATCCAACCTGTCTTCCTTCATCTCAATCACTCTTAATACTCACTCACTCTCCCTTTCCTGTAAAAGGAAACAAAAAAAGAAACAAAAAATAAAACAACTAGTCTTTTTAAAACAGAGGACACTCCTTGTGTCTATTTCCTTATCCGACTGCTGTCATCGTATTACTTAACCTGCTTTTTCCCAAAGACCTGAACAAGCTATAAATGCTATGGCTTTTTCTTATGTAAATCTTCTCATGTTCCTTCCGTGTCATAAGAAAACTGTAAGTCACTTACTTCCTTTATGCAATGCTTTCCTGTTCCTCAGCTATCACAGTACTTGAGTTTTCTCATGGCTAGCATAGGCTAGAGTCTGAAAGACTTGGGTTCAAATAATGTATCTGTGTAACTTTGAATATATTAATTATTTTTGACCTTCATTTTCCTTGTCTATAAAATAGAAATGGTGATGTCTACCTCCCGGTAATTTTTGAATAATGCATTCTATTAAAGTACTCTACATTTTTGACACACGGGTAAGTTAAAATGAATTAAGTTAGCAATTAATCTGAATCAGTTTTATTTTTAAACTCATAAAGAGAAAAGTATCTATGTTCTCCTTTTCTTACCAAAAAGGATTTAAAAGTTTATAAAAACATACAGCATGAAATTAGTTAAAAATTTGAAAAACAAGGTAAAAGAATATGATAAAAAAGAAAATTGGAGCCAGGAGAAAAGTTCATAGGACACAACTGCATGTTGTTGACAGTTGTTCCTCAGATGCATACTAGTGACACTTAAGAAGCTACTATATAGTTTAATAAGAAGCATTCTTGACACCACCACAACTTCACACTAAACATGAAGAGTTTCAAAAAGCTGTATCTTACGACCCTATACAGACTGATCATCATGCTAAAGAGGAAGAACTGAATAATGTGTGCCTAACCATAATGAACAGTATCTGCAGAGTAACAAGAAAGTTAAGCAAAGAACCTGGACTACTACTGAAGTCCACCATTGAGAGTAAGCCTTAAAACATTTCTGAGGAGGGGCTGAAGTAAAAATTACTAATGTAATTTTAAATGGCAGTCGATAGGTGAATGCATATATCCTCAGATATAAAAGACTAATTAGATACTAACTTTAGAAAAATATTAACCCATAAATTAGAATAAAATCATAATATTCAAATGAGAAAATTATGACGTTCATCCATTTTAACTCTGATTTGTCCAATGTCAGCCATATTACTTTGCCGAAGTTATGAGCTCACTTCTGGAATATTCCTGAACTTTGATCTCTATTATTTGTTCTGCAATTTGTTGGCAAATTCAAGTCCTTAAAAAATAAAATTTATCATATCAAGTAATGTATGTGAAAAATTTAAAAAATCAGATGTACCAAAGGCTGATAGCCAAAACCAAGAAAAATGTTTACATCTATTTTAACTACTACTTCTTGACTTACAGATTTCTTCACTCATCAATTTTTGACAGTAAATATCAAAGTTGATTCTTGAAGACATGGGTTTTAACTGACCAGGTCTACTTACACACAGATTTTTCCAATAAACAGATTTGTCCCTCTGTATTGGCAGATTCTACATCAGCAACCAAATGCAGATTGAAAATACAGTATTAGTGGGATGTGAAATCCATGAATACGGAAGGGTCAACTTTTCACATTGGGGGGTTCCATAGGATCAACTCTGGGACCTATGTATGCAAAGATTTTGGTATTCATGGGGGTCCTGGAAGTAATTCCCTGTGGATACTAAGGGACAACTATAACCTTAATACAATTGTACATAAAAAGTATGTGTATTATATTTAATCCATATTTAATTTTTAATAATGACTATGTAAATATTGCTTGCTCCTAAGCAAAATAGCATATAATGCCTTTCTTATATAATTTTGTTTTCCCTAAAATTAATAATTATTTTTTTAACGCTTGGTTTTCAGTGAATTTACAATTAAATCTATCCACAATCTCTAACAGCTCAAGCTGTAAAAAACATTCTTCAATGTTATTTTGCACGAAGACAAACTTCCTAGATAAGTTATGTGTTCCAATTTTTTCCCCCTGAAGATTTTCCTCTTGAGGGAGATTTGGACTTGTTAGGTAGCTGCTATCCTGAGGCTTCTACTGAATACTTGGGATTCCTTTTAACTTTTCCTGTTCTGGACTTCCTGTTTCTTGAGGGGATTCCATACTTTTCCCTTTCTTGGTTTACTCCCTTATTTGATGAAACACATCTTTCAAAACTTCTAGGGAAATGGTACATGAGATGTAAATTTTCTTTCTAACTTCCATGTCCATAATTTTGATAAATTGCATTTTCCTAATTTCTCTTTACAGAGCACATACAAGTTTTCAAAAAAGGACAAACCACCATGCCAATGCATTCCAATGGCACTGAAGGATAGACTGGTATGTCAATTGATGTCCTTTTTCAAACCATACATACCATATACACATCACACCATGACATACATTGGTCCTATATGAAATTTTTAAGAGAACTACACTCATAAGTGGCACATCATCTATATGTAAATTAATGCACCTTAAGTGCCTGAAAACTTTTAAGGATTTTAGCTTCTTTGAGACTTGTTTATGATACTAATTTTAAAGATTATAACAGGATTAACCAATAAAAGAAAAATGTCAGTTTAGCTTTAGTACAAACTTACACATCTTGTTAAGCTTCTTTTGGCTTCAAATATAAATTCTATTGTTAATATTTTTATATAAAAATTTAACTTAACATGTACAACATGGAAAGAAAAAGTCAAATGTAACAGAAAAACATGTTTGAAATTTAAGCATCAACTAAAGTATTTTCACTTCTAAACAAAACTGAACAATATCTCCGACACAGTACCTTACTTTGCTATTAACATTCCTACAAACAGCAAAAAGATTTCTCTGATAATCTTTTTCTCAAGTATGAAAAATAGTAAATCACTAAGAAAAAAACCACATCAAACATCTATAGCTTCTAAATAAATTACCCACCTATATTCCATCGCCTATATTTTGCATCATCAAATTGTTGTCTCAAGACTAGGAAATCTATAACGTCAGGCATATCATGGTATCTAATTACAAACAGAAACAAACTGATTAGGTCACATACCTAAAAATACCTAAAAGATGTTCAAATGTATCTGAATCTTGAAAAACAATCTACAATACTAAGAAAACCATTGCCTCTTTCAACAGTCCTTACTTCATGGTAAATGATCCGCCAGTCAGTTTACCAGTATCAGGATCTAGAAAAGCAAGTTTAAGGCAGCAAAGGGTAGGTAATCCCACTTCATACTTTATGCCAACTATTTTCATAAGTTCTTGTTCCTGAGAGAGACAGAGAATATAAGAAACTATCTTTACAAAACAAACCACAAAACAGACTGCTAAACATGGTTGAGAAAAAATTTCTTGGTTTAAATCTTGATTTGGATGGTGATGACTGAGTACATGTAAAAATTTACTTAGCTCTATACTTAAGATTTGTGCACTTTATAGTATGCAAGTTACAATGAAATTTTTAATAAGTAAGAAAGGGAAGAAAAATATGGAGAACTTTACTAAAGTAAGTTTTCTATTACCATTCCAAAGACCTATGGTAACTTTGAACTACTGCTGACAAATCTAGAAATACGCATCAAATTTATGAATACAAAGCTTACCTAAGACTTATTCCCTAATTTTCACTATAACTAAATTTTGTACCCAACCCATAAACTGCACTGGAGTATATAAATTCACTCAAATCGTGTGTTTCTCTGGATGAAAATCAAACACCTGCTACTCTCTAGGACTGCTTCAATTAAACAAGGTATCTTCATGATGCAGTTTCTCATAGTATTAATAGTAACCTTTGATACAATTTTCTCCAAAATCCATAATTGTATTTTTGGGGCCATTAAATAATAAATCAATGTCATACCCGTAGTTCCATTTTATGCCATGGTTGTTTTTTGGGATTGATACTATATATTTTATTTTTCCGGGCCATTTCAACATAGGCTTCATGTCCTTGTCGGAAATAATAAACCTAAAAAATAAAGTCATATTAAAACCTGGATGTGTTTCCTTTAATCCAATATACAGGTATCTGCTGAAATTGCAGAGAGAAAATCTAATGCCTTTTGAGCCAACAGAAATTATAACATTTTCTCCCTCCTCCTTTATCTCAAGTTGTCTTAACATCACTAAATCATAACCAAAGTGTTCCAAATAACATTACTTTGAATACACACAAGTCGAGATGAAAAGTTATTTTCTGGTTTCACCATTTTATTCTTAAATTCAAAATAAGTTAATCTATATTGCATAATAACGTTAAGTAACTAATAAGTTTATTGTCCACTTTTTTCCTTATTTTTTTTTTTTTTGAGACAGAGTCTCACTCTGTCCCCCAGGCTGGAGTGCAGTGGCACGATCTCGGCTCACTGCAAGCTCCGCCTCCCGGGTTCACGCCATTCTCCTACCTTGGCCTCCCGAATAGCTGGGACTATAGGTGCCCACCACCACGCCTGGCTAATTTTTGTATGTTTACACGGTGAAACCCGGTCCTTAACATTTTTAGCAAGTGGTTTGTACATATGCAGAAAACATTAAAATGAAAAATGTACTTTCACATGTATTTTAATCCTTACACAAATCCTAGTAAGACAGCAGGGCATACATTTACCCCCATTTCATGAAGATCAAATTTAAGTGACTCCTGACTACTGTCTTGGAGAACTAGTACTTGAGACAGCAGTCTGACACCCACTAGTAGAAGAGCGTGTTTAAAAACGCTAAGTTTTTAGTAACATTTTGGGATAGCCACTATCCCCCATACTTTCATTCTATTCATTAATACCATTATTGTTCCAGTTGGCTGGAACTTTAAATGATGGAATAGTGCTGAATAATGAAGACCTTCAAGCACCTTCAAGCACCAGCAGTTAAAAAGACAACCTAACCACTTTGAAAGGAAATCATTCAACAAGGAATTACAAACTTTTCTGGCCACGTTGAAATAATGTATTAAAATATAATTTCACATCTTAATGCTACAGGATGTTAAGATCTATCACTGTACTATACTACAATAACGTGGTAATGCTCTGTGCTCTTCAAGTCTTATGAGGCAAGTAGGATTTCTAAATAAATTCATTCGGACTGTTCTTTAGAATCACTCTAGCATTAAAAAGTTTTTGTTTTCTTTGTTTTCTTAAAGTGTCAATTACCACTTATACTGTTAATTCGTATGCTTTGCTAAAGAAGCTTCTATTTTAAGTCCCAATTTATTTATGGTCAATCTGTTGGACACCAGATAACACTCCTATTAAAATTTGTGTACAAAATAAGGAGACATTAACCTTGAGTAAGAAATGTTGAGACCAGTTCTTACATTTTCATTCTAAATTCACAAGTACATATTCTAAAACAATGGTCTCATCCTCAGTTTCTTAAAAATTAAATAGTATTTCTTATTCTAAGATTAAAGATTTTTTAAAGATCTAATAAACTATGAACATTGTGGGTAAACAAAACACAACACTTTTTGAAATAAAATTAAATGAAAATAAGGTGCTAAATTTCATTTTTCCTTTAATATGTTATACATTAAGCCTTAAGATAAATGAATATATTTTAATTTAAAAAGATAAAGCTGACAATAAAACTCCTCTTATTAAAACATACATTCCATTTTTAAAACACTAACAAAATTTTCATTCTCATGATATTTAGATTTACAGCAGCTTCAAAGAGGATTATCATTAGATTTTCCCTCCTAATTGTACTTTCTCCATACATAGATACAAACATCTAGAATGAGATACTTTATAAAACTGATTCAATTTTCTAGAAGTCTATTTCAAGAGCTATTAAAAATGTTTAAAACTATGTGAGGAAAAAAGGATAATTTAAAACTTTTAAAGTACCTCATCGCCCATCTGTGGCACAAATGGACATCTCCGGGGAATAGTATCTGTAATCCATGTTGACGGCAACCATTCTTCTAATGTCAAACCGTTTTCAGTTAGTTCTCCCACAGCCAATCTCTGACAAAATTTAGAACATTGTTAAGTAATCATCAGAAAAGCATTAATCCACCAATCTACTCTTTAAAATAATTATAAAGATAATTGAATAAAAGGGGAAGGGCACCACTGTACAATATTATATACAGTTGGCCCTGTGTATCCATGGGTTCTGCATCCATGCATTCAACCAACCTTGACTGAAAATATTTGGGAAAAAAAGTCCACAAAGTTCCAATAGGCAGAACCATGCTACATTCTGAATACTATGCTGAATCCACACAAATAAAATGATGTGTAGGCACTGTATTAGGTATTATAAATAATCTAGAGATGATTTAAAGTATATATAGGAGACTGTGTGTAGGTCACATGCAAATACTATGCCATTTTTTATAAGAGACTTGAACATCCCTGGATTTTGTTATCTACAGGGTCCTGGGACCAATCTTCCATGACTACTGAGAGATGATGATCCTTTAAGCAACAAAACACTTACCCTGGAAAAAAATGGCAGCAGTGGCTACAGAGTTATTCAATCTCTCCAAATCACTGTCTACAAAGAGAACTAACTAGAAGCAAAACCCAAAATTCCACAGCCAACACTCACAACAAGGTAACAAGATATCCCCACAAACCCCAAAGTACAAGCTCTGTGTATTCTCCTTTCCTTTCAAAATGCTATCAATTTTATAAACATTCCATATAACAAACCAAGATACCCTAGAGTTTTTTTTTTTTTATCCTAGTTCTAGTAAGTTAGAACTAAATAAGATATTCTCATAGGAGCTGAGTAGTGCAAGATATAGAAGGCTAATTATTTCCATAAGCTGGACATTATACTTCTACATAGCATGAGAAACTATGCCTCTGAGAAAGTTCCTTAACTTTGCTGGTCACCCGCAAGTGGCCACAATGGTCTTGATGTTGTTACCTTAGACTCAGAAAAAAATGAACTTTCTAAGACTATTTGAAACCTAGTATTTTTATAAGTAAAAAAATGTTATGCAACTGATTAAAGTCTTTTGTGAATCACATGTAAAACATTAAAGATGACTGTACACTAAGACTGCTACATTTTACTCATGTTTTTTAAAAAACAAGGTACTGTAATTATCACTATAAAATAATACTTGTTTACTAAAAGAAGTAATGCCATAACATGGTATCAGAGAACACTATTTGCAATAAGTACTACTACTGCTTCCCAACTGTAGTAGTTATCATTTTCCTCTTTTTCCTATTAGCCACACCATACTGTTTCTCAGTCAAACACATCAAGAGCACTACCCTGAAGACTTAGGGTAAAGGTCTTTGATATTTACTATATATGAGATGGGTTCATTACAGAATTTTAGGTAGAAGCATAGTACGATCTCACTTATATTTTAAAAGGATCACTCTGGATGCATCAGAACAAGGATTGGCAAATCATGACCCTCAAGGGCAAGTCCAGCCTGCCACAATTTTCATATATTTTTATTGGAACACAGCCATACCCATTTGTGTATTATCTATAAATGCTATTATGGCAGAGTAGCTGGCCTTCTGTAGAAAAAAATCTGTCAACCTATGCTTTAAAGAATAGACCCTAGGGAGAAAAAAGGAGAAACAGGAAGACACGTAGGATGCTACCACCGTAATATAAATGAGAGTTCAGGGTGATTCACACCAATGTGATAGCAGTGGAGTGGTGAAAAACAGTAAAGTGCTGAATATATTTACAATTCATTAGATAATTAATTCCCTGATGGACTAGATGTGGACTATGAGAGAAAAAGAGGAATCAAAGATATCTCCAGGGTTTCTGGTATAAACAACTAAGAGAGTCACCACATTACTGAGATAAAGAGGGGTGGGGTACAGCGGGTTTGAGAAAAAAGCTTGGTAAGTAAGTTTTGTAGGTGTTAGATGTGAGGAGTACATTGATATCCAAACAGTAATTTGATATATGCACAGTTATCAAATAAAGTAGCAATTATGTTATGCACTGAGTATATCAGAGAGATCCCACAACCCAGGAACTTCCACTGTGTTTTATTCAGAGCAGTTCTGATTTTATCAGTTTTGTATACTGAGGAGCTATGTTTGTTTGAAAAGGGTTTCCTGTGACTAATAAAAAGGAAAAGACAGAAAAGTTTGAAAATCATAATTCTAGCCTCAATATGGACTATTAATTGCTAGGCAAGTATTTCTCCCTATAAGGAATTATCTATGTTCAATGGGGAAGCTAACAACTTTTACACCAAGACAGGTAAGTTGTATATTAAATAAGAATAATCATATGTATGACTGAAAGACTTTGGCATCACCAAAAATCATTATAAGGACAAATCTTACAGCCCAATAATTCCTGAGGAACTTAGAATGTTTGGTTGAGGAAGATTTCTGTCTCTTATTAATTACAACCATTAAGGGGTTAAGAATGCATTGAGTATTCTTTAAGATTTCCAGCTCCATGATTTGAGTTTTTTTTTAAATATGGAAAGCATAAATAATTTCTTTCCTTTCCAACCATGGGAATGCTTCTAGGCACAGCTCAAATCTTATTTCCTCTAGGAAATCTCATCTGAAATTCCAACATAAGAAGACCCTGTTTAAGAAGGGAAATACTTGTATGTTTATTCAAGATAACTAGAGGACTAGGGAGTAAGAACAAGTCCATCTACTGTTACATCACTGCTAGGCATGTGAACAAAATTTAAACTAAAGGGAATACCCTCCAGTATCCTAACCTTACCATATTTAAAGTGACCCACATAATTCTATTGGCAGAGTCATCCCATCGCAATACTCTGTCACAACAACACAGTGAAATTAAAATATGCCAAATGTTAACAACAGATCTACATGTGCCAGTGCATGAAGAAGCCCATGGTATTAGTTTGAGGAAAATTATCAAATTAACGGGACCAGATGAAGCAAACTGTATTCTTGGGATGAAAGAACTGTTCTCACAGTGACTTATCACTGCAAACCTCAAAAGTTCACCAAAATTGTCCTGAGATGAAAAAGAATATTTACCTTATTAGCCAGACACATGGCTAAATCAGTTTTCTTTAACCAATCTGTCTACTACATATATAAAATAACAAATCAGACTACATTTATCATCACTGACAAGGTAGAAAAGAAAAACTGTGGTAACTGTGTGGCATTCTCTTTGGTAAAGCTTCCCCAAACAAAAGCAAAAGAGGCAACAAGAAAAATAGCAGCTGTGGAATCTAAATTAAAGTAACTCATAATTATAAAGCTGAAACAATAACTCAACAAATGTAGATAAAATAAAACACTTAAAACAAAACAGATATATTATATTCTTATGCATTTTGAAAGCTCTGTGGGAATAAAGACCCTATGGTCTCCCACTATTTAATTCTACAAATGACAACTTATACTTAAATGATAGAGGTTACAAACAAATCTTCCTTTTAATCAAATACTGCTTCCCATTTACAGTCTTTAGGGAAGCAGAAAACATGCCCCTCGTGTTGTATTTACTTTAGAACAAAAATTAAACAGCTCTCACTTTCATTCCTATGTTAAAGAATTTCAACTCCATACGAGCTGACAGATATTCTTCCTATAATATTTCTTACGTTCTCTGTTTTTTCTCAAATTGTCCAGACTTAACTGTGGTAATCAAATCAATACTGCTACTGACCAAAGGACTGAAAACTTATGGCTCACACACTTTAGATTAATGAAGGAATGTTACAAGCCCATCTTACCCCACTTTAGCTTCATATTTGCCTTGGGATCAATTGTGACAAGCTGTGTCATTTCTACTCTGTGTGATGTTCCTCAAAGACTTTGTTTATTTTCAGCAATAACAATTAATAAGGATAGTTAAACATAAAGGCAATTCATAGACTAATATACTATATGTTTTGCATCATTATGTATTTCACATAAATAAATTCCACCAGACTGTCAAGAAAAATCTGATCTTTTTAAGATTAAATTTCAATATTTAGAATACGGCAATTTTGTAAGTAAATATTTTTACATGCTAAATATCTAAAAACTCGAATAAACTAAATATATTTAGGTATACTTTTTTACTACTGTGTACTTCTGAGTTTTTTCTATTATTATTTGCTGATAAACTTCAACAATGTTTGTGATCAATTGTACTTCAACATGTGTGCTTTAAACTGTTTCCCTAGAAAACACCAAATTTGTAATTTTAAAAACCAAACCTTTTGTTTTCTTTCTTTGGGCTTCTTTTTCTTTGGTGATATTGGTCCATCTTTTTCTTCATTTACTTTTTTCTTTTCCTTTTTGATCTGTTTTTGCTTCTGTTTTTCAGATTCTTCTTCTTCATCTGAACTGCTTTCTGCTTTCTTGGTTTTATTCTTAGGAACTTTCTTTGGTGGCTGCAGATTAATTCCTGCATCTGCTGTCCAGTCAGAGTAATCACTGGAGTAGTCACTAGAAGGACAGAAGGGATTTTTAGGTAACACACAAGATAAAATTTTAAGACTTGTTTTATAAAAATGAAAAGAAAGATTATAATAAAGAGAAATGACAAAACAAATACTTAAACTAACAAAAAAATACTTCCCTAATTTTCAACTCATCTTCAAAAGTTTCTTAAAATTCTACAGGCTTTACTTAAATATTGCAAAAGAAAAAAAACCTCCCCCAAAACCTGAAGATACATAAAGACACAACTTTAAGTGAATAAACAAATTTAAGTACCTTTCAAGATTTTAAGAAAAATATTGACTTCTGAGTGTTGCATATGTTACAAATTCTGTGGGTATATGAAAATAAGGAAGAGGGGGTCACTTTTCTCCGTTCTAGTGACAGCATAAAGATAACCCTGGAGAGCACAGAAGGTGTCAACATTGAGGAGATATGGGGATTCCTTTTTTAAGAGGAAGTGGGAGTTCAGACAGAGGGAACTCTTATGGTCCAGCACTAGTGCTCTCAAGGTAGCTGGATATTGAACTGGCAGAGTCAGAAGTGTTCCTGCCCAGGGGAAAGACTGTGTTTGCAAACTTTACTCTGCATGTAAAGTAATGAAATTTCATTTAGATAAAATTATTCTACCTACCTACACCTTAGGTGTATCTTATGCTTCAAAGCATGCCATGATTCAGAAAATACAGGCCTTACTATATTTTGTATACTGCTTCCAATCATGTTTGTCATTTCTTTTTAGTTTACCTTCATTGACAAACGATTTACTGAACCAATCATGTTGTAAAATAAAGAATCTAGTTGTATTATCTTCTATAGTAATTTTAGTATGTGAGCATATTTACTTATTTTGACAATTTTATGAACATAAATGTCTTAAAGGAATCTAAGTTATGTTAAAAGCAATAATTAGCTTGCCTAGATTTAATGATGTATAACCTCATCCTCTAAAAATACTGCTGTTAACATTAACGCGGAAAAAGCAGATTTTACTGGAGCTTTATTCCATTGTCATTAACCCTCCCCACTAACCCCTCCACTGTCCAAATGTTCTTTATAAGCACGTACCTAAATCTCTGATTATTCTAATCATCCCAGATAAGAATCAAATAATTCAGATGTTTTCTAACATGATTTAGTCATTTCACTATGAAATTTAAAATGATTTTTAAGAACTTAAACTATTTTCAGATATGCTATTCTAAAACAGGTTGTCTTCAACTTATGAGCATTTTATTTATACTAGCTCCAGCCAAGGCCACTGTAAATGGTACCTGCCAAATCACACAGTTATCACTCTCTAGAGTACTTGGCTCTTACAGAAGATCTTCTGCTGTCAGCATAAACATAATTACAAACTCCAGAGCCCAGCATTCTTTACAACTGTCCTCAACTGCTAAAACCACCACTACTCTTTTAATACAGGAACCCCTATGTCATCTCAGGGTTTGAAATACTCTGATTCCATTGTTGAGCCAAAAGAACTTCAATGTTTCCTTCACTGACCTGTTCTGAATACAGAAAACTACTAGATAAAACCACACACATTTGCACATCATTACCAGAAATCATTACTGTGAGAATAGGAGAGCCCTTGATTGTAGAACTGAGGAACTCTTACAGCCTCTACTTCATACTTTGTCTCTTCTATTTTAAGAGCCACTAAGGTGGGGGATAAGTTTAGCAGCTAATCATAACTGCCATCCCCAAAGGCTATACTCTCTTCTTGCTACTAAGACCTTGAAAAGTTAGCCAAGGTCATAAGCCCTGCAACAATGTGAATCGCCAGTATAAGGAGTTGGAATCCTCACTGGCCTGGTCAAATAAGGTAGGGATAACAAGAAAAAGGAGAGCTTATTCCTCTTATCATTAGTATTCCATAAATTCCACTACATTTAAGATAGTTAACTCAGGGGGCTTGCATTACTTCCTTAACTTCACACTTTTCAAAACCAGTAATGAAACTGGCTTGCAATTCAACATTATAATAGTATTCATAAAAAAAAAAATACTAAATAAGAAGATAAAGTTAAAAGCATCATTTTGCAGATCCAGTTGTAATCACCAAAAAATTATTTTCTATAGAGAACATATATCAGAAAATCTACATTTCATATAACTTCCAAAACTCTCTGAAGAACCTGAAATGTGTTGCTGGTTTTAAAAAAAAAATCACCTTTCTAAAGATTTTATATAACATTTGGAGAAATAAAAATCATTCATTTACCTAGAACTGCCATCACTGTGCCATGCTCTCTCTTCTTCTTCAGATGTTCCACCACTGACAGCAACTACTTCACCTTCCTAAGATATGTTGAATACATGTCTTATTGCATAATTTTATAAAATAACATTTTATGATTACAGAAAATATCAGTGATATCTTATAGTATCAGTCATATTGGGATATTTAAAATTTGATTTAAATTAGTTGCAAAGGGTGTCGTGGCTCATGCCTGTAATTCTAACACTTTGAGAGGTTGACGTGGGCGGATCACTTAAGGTCAGGGGTTCGAGACCAGCCTGGCCAACGTGGCGACACCCTGTCTCTACTAAAATACAAAAAAAAAATTAGCTGGGAATGGTGGCGGATGCCTGTAATCCCAGCTACTTGGGAGACTG
This sequence comes from Papio anubis, assembly GCF_008728515.1. Lineage (NCBI taxonomy): Eukaryota > Metazoa > Chordata > Mammalia > Primates > Cercopithecidae > Papio > Papio anubis. The sequence goes on from NC_044981.1 coordinate 74,224,657, forward strand.
AGGCACGGAATCGCTTGAACCCAGGAGGCAGAGGTTGCCATGAGCTGAGATTGCACTGCTACACTCCAGAAAGAGACTGTCTCAAAAATAACCAATAATAATAAAATAATAAGAGTTAGCTGCTTCTCTTTAAAAAATTAGTTGCAAAAAACAGCTTTTACCTTTTTTTTTTTTTTTTTACAAATAAATGAGAATACTTAAATGTATATAAAGACATAATACTTACTAACATTGGATTCAGAGCAATCCTACAGATTACCATTTTAAAAGCCTCACAACGTATCTTCTAGATAAAATTATATCAAATTCCATATTTACATTTGAAATTATTACTTCTTAGCCTTTTCAAAATACAAAGCTTTCTTTTCTATGGGTGCTTTGAGAAGGCACATTTGTGTTTATTTATTATAGGCACATCTATGTTTTACTTATTAAAACAGCTTTCCCATATACAAAAGGATGTTCCACTTCTGGTCTTATTTTATCCAAATGGTAAAGGACTAAAAAATACTCCAACACTCTGTTTCTCTTTAGTAAATATTCATGAGTCAACAAAGAATATTATCTGTGAGAGCATTTTCTTCATAAAGTTGGATTTTTTGATGGCAAAAATATTGCATGTCTTCCTCGCTTAAATAAACTTCATGCTCCAATAACAGTAACACCTCATATTTATTAAGCTTTTACTGTATGTTACAAACTATTCTAAGCACTTTGTATGTATCACCCCATTTGGGCTTGACAACGCACTATTGGTGATAGAGAGAGTTATTTAAATAAAACAAACTAAAGCTTTAAAAAGTTGAGAACTTTGCCCAAGGCGGCACAACTAATAAGCAACAAAACTTGATTTAAGCCCAGGTCACTTTAGTCCAAACCCTGGACAACATTCCACAAGAATGGTGTTACTTGCTGGGCATATTCAGGTAACTTTTAAAGAGGACAATGGGGTGGATTATTTTAATATTTAAATAAAATAATATATTTGGGACAAAAGTTTTCCTATTTTGATGTTTTAATGAAGAATGTGAATTATATGTCTATTCCACAGTTATGAAAACTAAGCAAAAATGAAAAAAATCACATTTGCATATTTTATTAACAAAAAGCATATTTTATTAACAAATTTAATCACTGCTCAATATAACAAATAAATCTAAGCAAGTGATACGACTTTTCCCACATTTCATGTGTTACTTCCTTAAAGGGGGGAAAAATAAACAGAATTATTCCTACATTACAAGTATGAAATACTACAGTACAAAACATTTCAACGAAAAAACCAGAGTTCCTTCCAATTAATTAGTATACTGTGCCCAAAGTGATACTTTGTTCTCAATGGGCTCCTCTAGAAATATATTCTAAATTTCTAAAAGGATGTTAAAGCATAAATAAATTAGTTTTGAAGACATTTGAAGGACTTATTATAACAGATGTGTTTCTGGAAATACAGTTCTTAAGTTTCTAATAAACAGAATATTTCAAATATTATATAGAAACAATATTTAGAGGAAACTCTTTCAAAAATAGAGACATTTTGTAAGATAATTAGCCCACATGTATTTTATGTTTTGTATGTCTATCCAAATTACCATGAGTCAAGTTTATATAATCAGTATATTTCTCTTTTTTTGCCAGAATGAATATATCATTTTGACCTGGCCATATGAGGACCCAAAGCCATTGGAGACTAACTTAAATTGTGGTTAGAATACTCTCAGTTTGAGTTAATGTTGCCCTGGCCAAAGAGAATTTATTTAGATAATTCTCATAAACGCCTAGCATTTCAAAGCACAACATGGCTTCAAAAGTGTATAGTAGTCAATATCTAAAATGATTACATCTCTAACCTGTAAAGAAGGAAGGTGATGGGGAGGGCTGAGAAGAAAAGAGGAACGGACATGGTTTAACTGCTTAATAAGATTGGTTTATGACTGCAAACTGATTGCCTTCACTGAAACAATACATAATTTAGTAAGGACAGTAATATTTACTGAAATAATGACGCATGAAGAGTATTTAAAAATTACACTGAGAAAGCTATAAACTGGTACAGAGATTAAAAACTAACAAAGACTGCCAAATACTTACTGATTTGCTGTTATACTTACACTATACATACTACAGCTTCACAGTACCACTTAAAAAGCTTGGCTTTAAGGTAAAACAAACTTGCATTTAATCCCTGCTCTACCTCTTAATAGGTGATTGTATAATCTAAATATCTTGGAGCCTCAGCATCCTTATCTATAAAATAAGAATAATTAATTCACATGACTTTATTTTGTGGATTTGAAATTATGTGTATGTGTGCCATGCCTAGAAATAGATTTTTAGAAAATAAAAGCTGTATCATAATACCCCAAAATGCCATATTTAAACTACATCCACAAACATATCAATAAATGCAAAGAATGAAACTCATATTTAAAAAAATAAGTAAAAATGACATCTAATTTATGAATGTGCTGATATCTTACATCTGAAGAACTAGTGCCATTTTCTATCTCTTCTGAGGGTCTAGGAGTCTCCTCCAATGCAGATCTCGTACGATAATTGTGTTGATTTGTCTGTTGCTTTTTGGATTCTCCAAGATCCAGGAAATGCTCATGAGCATGATTCTAGAAAAAAGTAAATTAAATTTATTCACACTATGTTTAAAGAGCAGGATTTTTAGTTTAAAAGTTAAATTTTTTTAATCAAAAAAATTCAAGCTGGGCATGGTGGCGCATGCCTGTAGTTGCAGCTACTCAGGAAGATTGCTTGAGTCTAGGAGTTCAAGGCTGTAGTGAGGGATGATTGCACCACTGCACTACAGCCTGGGTGACAAAGTGAGACAATTTATCCTAACAATAAAAACATTTGTTCATATTTAAGATATTACTTAATTGGACGAGGTTATAGTACCAACTCAAATATTTTAACATTCATCAAGTTAAATCAAAGGCTTATCAAGGTTATGTTGAAATTTACTTGCTGATTGATTAGTTATAAAAACACTGTTTTTTTTCCTAATTAATGACAGACAAAGATTAATGATAAAAGACTAAACCAAACACTGATCTCTTCTGTATCTACAGCAAACCTACAGAAATGATGTAAGAAAAAGGATAATGGGCTGTGAGGCATATGTAATAGGCAGAGGCAAATTGGAAACCAAAATGGGGATCATAAAGCTACCGTGCCACAATGAAGACAAGACGCCATGTGGCTGGGCTGTTTTTCTTCTACTGGAATAAATGTAAGAAGTCTTCTGCAGATAAGAATACAACCAATAAGCACTAAAAAACTGACAAAGCCCAACACAGTGATGAAGACAAACTCAATAAACATTAAAATTTATACCTAAAACACACCAAAAAAACTTAATAAAGCTATCTCAAAAGTGAATACAAAGGCCAGCCATGGTAGCTCATGCCTGTAATCCCAGCACTTTGGGAGGCCAATGTGGGAGAATTGTGCTTTGGGGTCAGGAGTTCAAGACTAGCCAGGGCAATGGCAAGACCCTGTCTCTACAAAGTTAAAAAATAAAATTTAAAGTTAGCCAGGCACAGTGGTACAAACCTATAGTCCCAGCTATTTGGGATGATGAGGCAAGAGGATCACTTGAGGCAGTCCAAGGCTGCAGTCAGTTAGGACTGTCCCATTGCACTCCGGCCCCGGCCCAGGTAACACAATGAGACTATCTCCCCACCAACCAAACAAAAAAGAGAATCACATCCATGAAATAAATGCAGGGTCTTGTCTTAGAAAAAAAACAAAGAATCAATGAGACATCCTTGAAATTGGATATAACCATTTAAATTTGGGAAAAATAAATGATAGCTAGCTGACCACATAAATAATAACTGAAGTTATTTCAGTTTTTGTGACGAGAGACACTAAAAATATGCGAGTGTGCATGCACACACATACATATACGTATACACATACATATCATTCCTTTGATTTCTTAAAAAGTCTTCGAAGTACTATTGAATTAAGAGATAAGCACATCTTTTGATTTTAATCGATATTAACATATTCCATCCATAAAAGCAGTAGCAAGCAATACAAACGCTCATCATCATTATATAAGTTTATCTCAGCAAAGGATGCAAAAAAGGTATGCTTTCTACTTACCATGAAAAAGCCAACCACTCAACCAACCAAAAAACAAGATTATTTCAGAAAGAAATTTTCCTTTATTACACCAATAGGAATTCTAGCACTCTGAGGTCCTACTGATCCCAGGGTACGATACACTTAGTAAAGAAAAAAGGACTACTTGAGTATTTTGAAAAGATGAGTAATAAAACAGAAAAGTGAATTCTAGAAAAGAAGACTGCTTTAGGAGGTTTAAAAAACTCAAATGAAAAAAGGAAGGAACACGAAGCTGGTGAAGAAGGCCAGTTATTTATTTTCCCTTTGTTTCAATAATTGCTTTAGATAGTGACTTGGACCTAAAAAGAAGTTTCACATAGGCTTCCTCAATTTCAGACTCTAAGGCTCTGAAATTTTCAAGCTAAGATGTTTTTCTCCAAAATAAAAAAAAAAAAAAAAAAAAGAAAGAAAGGAAAAAGGGATACTTGTGATTCCTTCACACTCAGCGAAGTACATATCTCTCTCCAATTAGGCCATGACCAACCGAAATCTACTGGGTGCAAACATTTTTCCAGAGTAGGATGACAGAAAAGCCAGTAAGGCAAAACTATTAGGGACAATCTACCTCTCTTAATGGAGAAAATGAGAAATATTATCTATAGCAGCATTAGCTGACTTCATTATCTAGAATAATGAAGAGATGCCAAGACACCACAAGAACACAGAAAAACATAACAAAACGCTATTTTTAGACTGTACAAAGATGGCATACAAGATTATGAAGAGCTAAAGAAAGCTCTTGATGAGGCTTTACTGTAATTTATTAGAATTTCATGAGTATACAAGAATTGGCACTTTGGGAAAGGGTATGCTAGAAAGCAGAAATGGAATTAAAAATTTTAAATACGAAACAAACAATCCAGAGATAACCAAGAATTACTATGTTAATTTTTAATCATTAATTAACCTGTTTATAATATTAACAAATGGTCACAATACTTAAGAAGCAAATATTAAACATCAAAATAATTAATATGTACCTTTGAGACAGTGGGTATTTTATTCTCTTTTGGAACAGTTAAGTGTTTTCTTTTCTCTTCTGACCTGTAAGTCTTTATTTCTTCTTCTCCCTTTGCAGTTCTCCATTCTTCTTGCCTACTGAAAGACAAAAGCCATATGCATTCATCTAGAATTTTACACATAACTTTCCTCCAAAAGGAATGTTAGGTATCAGGAAAGGAATGCTACTCCTGATGTTTTATTTTAAGATGGAAGCACATGATAAAGATTTCTGAGTTTAATTTCATAGGTTGTGGGCTCAGGACATGCGGCATTAAATGACTGAAATAATGGAAAGACAAACTCTGTCTACTTCAAGTTGATACTACTGGTTCCTGCTATGGTCTTTGGCAAACCAAGTATTAGATTCTGGGAACATGGTGATTCCTACGGTAACTTTTCCAAGAGTGAGAAATTGGATTTTTTTTTTTTTTAAGGATAGGGCCTATGCTTTGATAATCATCTGTTCCATATAGATAGCTGGAATCTCTTTAAAAATTCAATACAACAGAGCCTGAGGTTACACTGAAAGTCCTGAAAGAACTACACTCTTTCCAGAGACAGGGAGGTCAGGTTTCATCTACTGAAAAAACTCAAACATCAAGGTGAAACTGAACAACACAAGTTGAGGAACACTAATTTTAAACTTTAATAAAAAAAAATGAACTCATGTGAAGATAATTTTATTTTTTACTTCAATATCTTACAACTTTAAAGGTTTTGAAATGCAAGGGTATCTGAACTTTAATTCTCCCTTAAGATTTCATAATAAGAAGGGAGTTAATACTAAAACACAGTGCAACTATATACTGTTGATATTTCTTTACTAGATGATATTAATGAACTGCACAATCCCCATTGTGGCTGGCCATAATTCTGAACGGAAAATAAAATGAGCAAATTTAAATCTTGTGAAAAGAAGAGGTTTGGATTTAATTTTTTGTTCTTAGTTTTTTATAAAAAAAAATTAAAGTTTTTACTGCAATAATTATATACTAACATATAGTTGCAAGAAATAACAGAGCGATTATTTGTATCCTTTATCCAGTTTCCCCAAACAGCAACATTTTACAAAACTTTGTACCCTTTGTCCAGTTCCCCCAAATGCTAACATTTTGCAAAACATGGTACAACACCACAAGGAGGATGCTGACATTTATACAACCCATTGATCTTACTCAGACTTCCCCAGTTTTACTTCTATTAGTTTCTATTAGCTTGTGTGTGTGTACACAGGCATACATTGTTTTACTGTGCTTTGCAGATAGTGTATTTTTTTTTTTACAAGTTGAAAGTCTGTGACAACCCTGCAGTGAGCAAGCGCCACTTTTCAACCACATGTGCTAACTTCGTGTCTCTGTGTCACATTTTGGTAATTCTTAAAATATTTCAAGCATTTTCACTACCATATCTATTATGGAGATCTGTTGTCAGTAATTTTTTATGCTTCTATTGTAGTTGTTTTGAAGCGCCATGAACCTCACCTATATAGGACAATGAACTTAACTGACCAATGTTCCATGTGTTCTGACTGCTCCGCCAACTAGCCATTGCCCCACCTTCTCCCTCTCCTCAGGCCTCACTATTCCCTGAGACAGAACAATATTAAAGTTAGGCCAATTAAAAACCCTAACTGATTCAGTGAAATCATCTCTCACTTTAAATCAAAGGTAGAAATGATTAAACTCTGTGACGAAAGCGTGTCAAAAGCTGAGACAAGCTGAAAGCTATGGCTCTTGTGCCAAACAACCATGTTTTGAATGAAAAGGAAAAGCTCTTGAAGGAAGTTAAATATGCTACTCCAGCAAACATAGGAATGATATGAAAGTGAAGCAGACTTGTTGCTGATACAGAAATTGTTTTTTGTGGTCTGGAGAGAAGATCAAATCAGTTACAACATCCTCTTAAGCCAAAGCCTAATCCAGAGCAAGGCCCTAACTCTCTTCTCTTCTATGAAGGTTGGAAGGGGGGGAAAAAGCTGCAGAAGAAAAGTTGGAAGCTAGCAGAGGTTGGTTCATGAGGCTTAAGGAAGAACTACCTGTGTAACATAAAAGTGCAGGGTGAAGCAGCAAGTGCTGATGAAGTAGCTGCAGCAATTTATCCAGAATATCTAGCTAAGTTCACTGAAGAAAACAGCCACACTAAACAACAGATTTTCAATGTAGTAACAGATCAAACAGCCATCTAAATGGAAGAAGATATCATCTGGACTTTCACAGCTAGAGAGAGGTAAAGGCTTGGCTTCAAATCTTCAAAGGAGAGTCTAAATCTCTTGTTAGGGGCTAATGAAGCTAGTGACTTCAACTTGAAGCTAATGCTCATTTATCATTCCAAAAATCCTAGGGCACTTAAGAATTATGATAAATACACTCATCTTGTGCTCCATAAATGAAACAACAAAGTCTAGATGGCAGCACATCTGTTTATAGTATGGTTTACTGAATATTTTCAGCCCACTGTTAAGACCTACTACTCGGAAAACATGATTGCTTTCATAACATTACTGTTCACTGACAATGCACCTACTCACCCAAGAGCTATGATGAAAATATACAAGGTGATTAGTGTTATTTTCATGCCTGTTAACCGAACATCCATTCTGCAGCCTATGGGTCAAGGAGTAATTTTGATTTTCAAGTCTTTTTATTTAAGAAATTACATTTCATAAGGCTATAGCTGTACTAGATAGTTACTCTGCTAACAGATCTGGGCAAAGTACATTGAAAACCTTCTGGAAAGGATTCACCATTCTAGATGCCATTAAGAACATTTATGATTCATGGGAAGAGGAAAAGTATCACCATTAATAGGAGTTTGAAAGAAGTTGATTCCCACCCTCACAGATGATTCTGAAGGCTGAAGACATCAGTGGAAGAAGTTACTGTAGATGTAATGGAAACAGGAGAACTAGAATTATATGTGGCAACTAAAGATGTGACTGAATTGCTGAAGTTGCATAATAAAACTTTAAACGAATGAGGAGCGGCTCATGGATGAACAAAGAAGTTTCTTGGGGGAGGCTACTCTAGTGAATATGCTTTGAACATTGCTGAAATGTTAACAAAGGATGTAGAAAATTATACAAACTTGGCTATGCGCAGTGGCTCATGCCTGTAATCCTGGCACTTTGGGAGGCCGAAGCGGGTAGAGCACAAGGTCAGGAGATCAAGACCATTCTGGCTAACATGGTGAAACCCTGTGTCTACTAAAACTACAAAAAATTATCCAGACGTGGTGGCATGCGCTTGTAGTCCCAGCTACTGGTGAGGCTGAGGCAGGGGAATTGCTTGAACCTGGGAAGTGGAGGTTGTGGTGAGCAGAGATCATGCCACTGCACTCCAGTGTGGGCGACAGAGTGAGACTCCGTCTCAAAAAAAAAAAAAAAGGAAAAGAAAATTACATGAACTTAATAAAGCAATGGTAGGGTTTGAGGGGACTGACCCCAGTTTTGAAATAAGTTCTACACAGAAATACTTCATGTGTAGTCAAATCAATGTGGCAAACTTTATTACTGTCTAATTTTAAGAAACTGCCACAGCCATTTCAACCTTCAGCAACCTCCACTCTGATCGGCCAGCAGCCATCAACATCGAGGCAAGACCATTCACCAGCAAGAAGAGTATAATCATTGAAGGTTCAGATGGTTGTTAGCATTTTTCAGCAGTAAAGAATTTTCAAATTAGGTATGTAGTTTTTTTCAGACATAATCATATTGTACAATTAACAGATTAAAGAATAGTATAATCATAACGTTTATATGCACTGGGTAACAAAAAAAAAAAATCATGTGAGCTACTTTATTGCACTGGTCTGGAACCAAACCTGCAATATCTCCAAAGTATGCCTGTATCTTAGCAACCTAAATCTGTTCTCCATTCCTATACCCTTGTCATTTCAAGAATATTTCATAAACAGAATCATATAGAATATACGTTGAAATTATTTTTCTCTACTCAGCATAATTCCCTCAAGATTCCTACCCATTGTATCAATATGTTGTTCCTTTTTACTGCACAGTAGTAGTCCATGGTGTGAATATACCATTGTTTAACCATCTACCCACTGAAATAACATCTGGGTATCTTTCTGGCTTTTGGGTATTACAAATAAAGCTGCTATACATTTCTGTTCAGGTTTTTGTGTCAACATGAGTTTTCATTTCTTTAGGATAAATTCCCAATAGTGCAACTGCTGGGTCATATGACAGGCAGTTGTATGTTTAGGATTTTAGGGAAGTGCAAAAGTGTTTCGCAAAATGGTTCTATCGTTTTACATTCCCACTAGCAATGCATGAGTAATTCAGTTTTCTCTCCATCCTCTCTAGCATTTGGTGCTGTCACTTATTTTTCATTTTAACCATTCTGAGAAGAATGCAGTGATACTTCATTGTGGTTTCAACTTGTATTTCCCTAATGGTTAATGACATTGATTATCTTTTCATGTGCTTATTTGTCATCTATAGATCCTTTTTGGTAAATGTCTGTTCATGTCTTTTGCCCATTCTCTGGATGGATGATGTTTACTATTGAGTTATGAGAATTATTTCTAAGTCACTTAGCCCCGTGTTGGGTATGTCATTGGATTCCATTTTAATTAATGGATGAGGCTGACCCATTTCAGAGAGCCTTTTAAAAGGAAACTTTAGACTACCTATTGTAGAGATTCTCAGGAAGATTTCCATAGGATGAGTACAAAGTTTGAGACAAAGCTCTAGGAAGCCCAAAGAAAGAATATCTGTTAAAGTTATGGCCACAGTCTTGCTTGACCATAGGCCAATGAATAGTTAAGCCCAATGATAAAGGAATAAAAGGATGAAGAATATTTGAAGAGACGCTAATCTTCCTCACTCCTCAGGTTCCGTTCCATGTGCAGGAGCCTCAAGCAACAACTAGCGACCACATCTCCTGACTCATTCCTCTCCAGAGGAGGAGTAAATTAGTCAACTGACATGCTCTGGAAGAAAAACCCAGCTTAGCACAGCCCAGCCTTATGCCATTGTGTGCAATTATACATTTTGTCCTGCATCTTAAAGAAGCAAACCACATGTCCCAGAAGGGGAGAATAACTGTGGCCCACTGCTATCTGTGTCTGGGGAATATCACTTTTTGTTACTGTTATGGTTTTTGTGGAATGTAACTTTTTGTTACTGATATGGTTTTTATTTCATGAAATAAAAAGTGATAGTAACAAACAGTGATAGTCTGATTTACTATGTGTCTTATTTTCCACGTTATTTTTCAATTATTTCAGACTTGGTGTTGAAAAAATGGGCATTATTTACTTGACCCCTTTCAAACCTTAACATTAGAATTAAAAAGTAAACAAGGATCTAACTAAAAATATACCATGTGAGTTAATTAATTTATGATGGATAACTGGGCACATATGTCATAAGAAAGTATAAATGTATACCTTTGGTGTGTGTTTAATTCTAAATCCTAAAGTAAATTCAAAGTATGTCCAATCAAAAAGCATAATCTATATGAACATTAAGACCAAAATTTTAATTATATAATTACTACTACCTTCTGAGTTGAAGAACTAGACAATCTTAAATTCAAATTCACATTTTGACCTTCATACTTAGAACATATTTCATACACAGCAATCAGCATTAATTAGGTTCATATAGGCCTCATTCAAGAGTATTTCATCAGTGAAGATTAAAAGGAACTGGATATAAAGTTCCCTCACGGCATGGTCTAATAGAATAGAATTTTATTAAATCAACACTTTTAAAGTCATAAATGTATACTTTTAAATATAAATATTTTAATAAATATAAAATCTTTTTGTATTTTCCAATTAATTTTTTTTTTGCATCTGAATATCATGTGAATGACTGGATATAGCCATTAAAAAAATTAAATAATTATAACAAACTTTATAAAATGTATTTTAAGATACAGTTAAACAGGACAAACCAAGACTGAAATATGCTACTCAATAAAACCTTCCATTTGGTCAATCCAAATTTATGATTTTCCTGTTGACCTTAACACATATCATTCTTATCATTTACATAAATCATTCTAGAAATAAACATATTTTAGAAACTTAATTTTTCTACAGTCATGAATAGTTTATACTATCCTTTCAGATAAATTTCAGAGGAATTACAGAGCTGAAAAGGTATTATGCTGTGAATGCTGTTAATTCAAAATGAACACAAGGAACTATGGTACATAAAAATTCACAACTTCCCTTACCTGGCTATACCAGCTGATAGCTCGGGTACTACCACCCTCCGACTCCAAGCCACAAGATCCCGCTCTGTGGCTATTTCACTTCTTGGTGCATTGCTGTGCATTTGCCGTACACCTTCAATTTGTCCACTACGTCTCAGTCCTACGTTTGGTGGTGAATGAACCTCTGAGGTAGAACTTACAGAGCCTAAGTGAAAAAGTTAGTATATTAAGTTCTACTTAGAAATATTTCTCCATTAGTTTATAACAGAAAAAAGAGACAAAACACTATCTTCCACATGAAACTTCTTACTGTGGCAAAATAATTAAATTACCCTATCAGGAACTAAACCACAGGCAAAAGTGGTTTAATGAAAACAAAACATCGTTTTTCAGTTGATTAGATAAATCAATGAATCATAACTATAGACTATTAAGCCCCAAGGATATAAAATCATTACCTTAAAAAAATGCTGAATATTTTTGGGAAAACTTCGTAAGAAGCAAAATAGACAAACCCAAGAGTATTTATGGTTCATAAATTTGTTTTGACTCTTCAAGTTTAATAATATACAACAATAAGGGCGATGAGATGTTCAAGAATGTGGCTTGGACTACTCTACATGTCTCCTATAGAAAATGTGGAAGAATATACACATTTAAAAACTCATTATCTCTAACTTGAAATCTCGTTATGAACCATTTTCTTAGGTCATTAAATATTCTTCAAAACCCTGATCATTTTGGCAGCCTAGTATTTCATTTTATGGATGTACTATAATTTTTTAAATCACTTAACACTGTGGGAGGTTTAGGCTGTTTTAAATTTTTAAACATTGCACTTAAAATGGAATACCTGCTTACCTCTACTTAAACGGTTGGTATTACTGATAGCTGCTTCACCAGAACGTCTCAGGTCTTGCTCCTGTTGTAGTCTTTGAATCATGCTGTCTAGTGGGCTGATCTCCTGGTTTGCTTGCTGACTTAAAACTTGATTCAGCCCTACACAATACCACACAAAATATTATGAATACTTTAGTTACTATTTAAACCACTTTACTCACCAACCTCACTTATGAGTTCAGAATCTAACATAAATGTTGCTTGGGTAAAAGACTTAAATGATCAACTGTAAATGATGGGAGTTGAAAAAAAAAAAAAAGAAAACATCTGTCCATCTTAGTTTATCAAAAATAATGACGAGGATGGTTGCTAACTTTTACTAAGTGTTTATCATGATTTAGATATTCATAATCCTTATGGTAACTCCATTAGGTATATATAAACAACTCCACTTTATAGATGGGAAAACCAAAATAACCGTTCGAAGTCACACATCTAATAAGTGGCAATAGTAAGGTTTTCCACTTAGATCATAGTTTCTTTTACAATGACACATCTGATTACTCACTTTCTTAAAAAAAAAAGTTTACTGCCTTGTTTATTCAATAAATTATTGACTTTCTACTATACGTTAGGAACTACGCCAGGTACTGAGATCTAGTGGTAAATAAGGCACATGAAGATCCTTGTCCTTTAAGGAGCTAACATACTGATGGGGAAAGTAAACAATAACCTAGGAGTTAATGCACAGTATGAAAGAAAGGTGTTGAAATAAAGAAGGTGATGGTGGGTCAGAAAACTCAGAGAAGCCCTCTCGGACAAGGTAGCATTTGAGCTGAGATTTAAATTACTTAGCCACATAAAGAGCTAGATAAGGAACACTTCAGGTAGAAGGCAAGAGGTACAAAGGCTGTGAAGCAGGGAGAAACTTGTATTTTAACCCATCCAACTTTTCCAGCATTAATTCTTACTTGTACCACTCATACAGGACCACTTGACTTCTGCCCTTCTAACAAGAAAACACCTTCATGCACTGAAACTTTTGAACACAATATTCCCACTATAAAGATAAACATGATAATCTCTAACTTACCATTCCAGCACCAACTAAAATGGCACCTCCATGATATTTCCTCTGTGAAATCTTTCCAATTACTTCTGAAAGAATTAGCTGCTACCCTCTTTCACTTCCTTAAACAATCCATACATATCTAAGTATTCAGAGCAATATAAAACATAAATGAAGCCCAAACCAGTTCGTTCCTTAAAAGCATGAACTGTCTCATTTATCTTAATATTATCTAAATCTAGTACAATGCTAGGCATTAAAAAATATTCTCTTGCTGAATAAATTTTTAAAAGGTGTATTATAAAATATATGAAAAATATTGCCATGAGTATAAAGAAGGGAGCAATTAGTATCAGCCATACAAGTATATGAGAAGATCTGATCAGCTCAGAATTTTAGGGTGGGCTTAAATGGTAAGAAAAGATAGAGAGGATATTCTGAAATGAAGTAGTAGTAAGAAAGGTAAAAGGAAAAAGAAATTACATGTATTAAATGCATAACATTAAACTAAAATTCAATAGGATAAAATAACTTGTTTAAGGTCACCAAGGTAGAAGTGGCAAAGTAGACAGAAGTAAAAGTTCTAATGTCTTATACTTCTTTCCCGGTTTGCTGTTGGAAAAACATGTTGGAATACTGATGAATAATCTGATATAGCTCAAGTTTACAACTGAAAAAAAACACATTTAAAGTATATTGTATGGTGTCAATATAACAAGATAATTTATTGTTATAATAACTCAAATCTGTTTTTCCCTAACTCTGAGAGATTTCCCACAATAAATTTTATTATCTGGATTTGCACATAAAACACTAAGGTTTTTTTGAAAAGCATTTTGCTTTTGTTCTATTTTTGTATTAACCATTTTTAGACTCAGTAACTCTAAAACATGACAAAAAAAGATTTTTACCCTGAATTCTGAGACTTAGAACACTGAAAAATTTTGTGACTCATTACAAAGCCAATATTATTGCTATCGACTCTTATGGATACCAATAACTGGTAAGTATTTCATTTTTAAGATTATGCCTACTTTACATGGAAGAAAGAACAATGGACTGAGAATCAGAGCTGCAGTTACAGTCCCCGTGATTCTATGACACAATACCACTAAATTTTGAATTCTCTCAATTTTCAGGACTGGAATATCATAGATACAGGATTAAATACTGTTTATGAGAGCCCTTAATAAATTGGTCAATGGACTTAAAAAGTAATTAGGTAGCACTGATACTTTAATAAATGAGTCTTTTCCTTATTTCCTTATGTCTGAAACCCTAAAATAACTATCAATTTTGAGGCTTGGGCACAATCTGATTTTGCCAATTCCTCTCCAAGAGACTAAAGACATTTCTCTTAATTTCAGTTCTATGACCAAAACTTCTCTAATACTGAAACTTACCTAACCTGAATATCTGCCCATACTTCTCAAATACTACTTATTCTCTGAGTTCATGCTGTGTCCATGTAATGAGACACATGAATCTCACAAACTCCAGATATTCAAGTCCGCTGGACTGCACTACTCTATCAGTAGCAGCAGGAATGATTCCTCTAATGCTTCTTCTCACCCTCCATTCTAAGTAGACATGTCTAATTCCAAGAGCAGCCCTTTCTATCCACTATGTCCATCTTTACTGCAACTTCATGCTAAATCCTTTGAGAAAAATAAGATGCAGGTTTGAAGTTGATTTTTTTCATTATTTAAAAGTCACTCCACGCAAAAGCTACTTAGAAGCTTTTGTCAATTAAAGTCTAGAACTTAAAATATTTTCATAAATATCTTCTAGTCTAAAAATATAGAAGTATTCATAATGACAAAACTGGTTTAACCTTCTTTACAGAACATTTCCATTATTTTTACTTAATACACTAGTGCTACATTTCTTGTCAAAAGAGGGAAAGCAGTTTGTAGACTCTGACTCCATTTTAACTCTCACTTAATTCTCCAACACTCCATTACTTCACTAGAACAGTTCTCAACACTTTCCATGTCAATCCTCTTATAAACCTTTAAAAGTTGACAACTTCTTAAAACATCTTCAATGTGAACAGGCCATCTCCAATCTCTCTCACATCATGCTATTATTCCCTTTAGTAATATTCATCACAATTTGAACTATGTATTTGTTTATTCTAATAAACTGTGTTTAATAATCTACTAACCCATTCCGTGAAAGCAAGGATCATGTTTGTTTAATTCACTACTGAATAGCCATGGCTTAGCAGGTGTCAGAGACAGAAGAGATTATCAATAAATGTTGCTGAGTAAGTAAATGAATTGACTTGTTTCACACCAAATACAGCAACTACCTTACTGATCCCTAGGTGTTACAAATGGATAGTAATCAAAATTATTGCTGTAAATCGACAGCGTTCCATAATTAACTTGTAATCCTTAAGCATGATCAAAGACTTGTATAAAAGTATAAAACAATACTTTTACTTCTTATCCACTTAACAAATGAAAACAAAGTTTTACTCAATTAGCAATTTTAACAGTTCAGTGGGAAGAAGAAAATTTGACTGTCTAAGAAAAAGAGCACCTACCTGAGGAAGTTACTCCCATCTGAGGGATGAGTTGCTCCTCCCTGCAATTTTCACGGCCAGGAACTAATCTTTGATATCTTGATGGATGAGGGTTACCATCAACGTCAACCAAAAAAGGGGGAGGCATAAGATGAGGTGCTTGCTGAGTCTGTTCATCTAACACAAAATTGTTGGCATCACGAATAAGTGGCCGATAATCACTATGAAAGAACATCTGATCTGCTATCTGTAAAAAGAAAAGTTCATAAAAGACTGGAAAAATAAAAATGTATCATTATAGAAAAAAGTCTACGACATTTTTAATAGAAAGCAAACATCTGAATACAAATAATGGTATTAAGCAACAATTTTCAAAATATTATTTTCCTGAATTAATTGTAAATAGGTCTTTTAATTTTCTACCTTAAGTATTATGATCGGAAAAGTAGCTGCTTTAAATTTTCTCTGAAACAAGGAAGAGATTACACACAGGAGTCCCCCTCTTATTTGCAATTTTGCTTTCTATGGTTTCAGTTACCTGTGGTCAACCTGACTCCAAAAATGCTAAACAGAAAACTCCAGAAATAACCAACTTATAAGTTTTAAACTGTGCACTTTTCCAAAAAGCATAATGAAATCACATGCCATCTCACTTGGGACACAAATCATCCCTTTGTCCAGCATATCCACATTGCCTAGATATGCTACCCACCCATTACTGTATAGGAAAAACACAGTGTGCATAGGGTTTGGTATGCTCCAAGGTTTTAGGCATCCATTTGCAGTCTTAGAACATATTCCCTGTGGATAAGGGGAGGTTACTGTGTAGAAAAGCTACTACTAAAAATAAGCTATTCAATATTCAATTTTAAATTAAAATGGTAACATCAAATCTAGTCATAAATCATTCAACAGTCTTTTTACTTCCACACAGCTACCGTGTTTTATCTTAAATCCTTAGGTATACAGTAAGTATGATTTGTGTAATATTACTATAAAATCAACATAAGATTTTCTAAGGGATAATAAGCATTTTCTCTAAATGTTTTGAGAT
This sequence comes from Papio anubis, assembly GCF_008728515.1. Taxonomy (NCBI): domain Eukaryota; kingdom Metazoa; phylum Chordata; class Mammalia; order Primates; family Cercopithecidae; genus Papio; species Papio anubis. The sequence goes on from NC_044981.1 coordinate 74,241,480, forward strand.
GATATCAAATTATTAATATAAATTCAACCAGGACATAAATTTTATTATATAAAATTTCACTGGTTAATTTGCAGTTTCTTAAACTAAATTATAAACTACTCAATATTTACTATCATAATCTTTTACACCATTCCACCACAAGTAATCAATTTACTTCTTTTAGTCACTGATCTTAAAGTTGAGGTCTTTAAATGCTGAGCACAGAGGCAGGGCATATGCCTGTAGTGCCAGCTAATTATTTAGTAGGCTGAAATAAGAGGATTGTTTGAGCCCAAGAATTCAAAGCCAGTCTAGGCAACATAATGAGACATTTCACACCCACCCTGTAAAAAAAAGCTCCCCAAAACTGGACAGGATCTTTAATAAAAAACATTACAATCAGGTAATATAATACACTTTTAAGAATCTTATGAAAGCCACAGATTTGTACCCTAGATAAGAACATATTATCTACATAAATAAAACATTTTACATAATTTCAGAGTCCCAATATGGATAACATCTTCCATCTCCAGTTTATATACCCCATGTTAAGAATTCCAATCTAGATTGCTCCAGCAGGCTAAGAGTTATTTTTTTTCTGAAATATGTAGATTTTTAAATAATAAGCCCTAATAAAGTGAGATTTAACTGCTGTCTTCACCTTCCTTACCAAAACTAAGTCTCCAGACTACTTAACATAAGATTCTTCAAATTTTATCCTGAATGTAAAGATGCTGATTCTCACCTACTCCAAAAACATACAACCCCTAAACATGCATTAAAAAAAAAATAAGGACATGATAAATAGTCATCATACTCTACCTTGTCATATTTGCTACTGGACCCAAAGCCAAAAATTAAAAGATGTCCATGAGAGTCGGTGCAAGCAAAATGCTGACCATCAGGAGAGCATTTGCAGTCAAATACTGCGCCATGTCCTTGGCCTTCAATCTGAAATATATTTAACCAACAGTAAGAAAACTACCATTAAAATGTAAAGAATTGGTCACTATTATTAAAATAATTTTATGATAAAAGAAGTATACATCCTAATGAAGTGAAGATTAAGCAAAACAAGCATAGTATGGTAATAAAATTTATGAATATTCATGAAAAGTGCCAGATTAATAGCCTTCAAAAATAAAGTATTTATCCACAGACCAAACACAATTCAGGAAATAAAAGAATACCAATCTCCCCCACCCATAGAATTCTGCTTCATGTTTTAAACTCAGATTTAACACATAATTACGTCTTAAACTCCATATATCTCTGTTCAATCATGCCCTTTCTGCAAAAGCTGACATGTAGCAACTGTACCGATTTTTTGGTAACTCTTGGAAGTAGTAGCCAGAGATCACTGCTCAAATGACACTAGATTTTATTATTTTTGGTAATAAATTCCCTGGTAGTCTGACTCGTCTTTTAAATGGTGAATTTCAAAGGTTAAAGAAAAGGTTTTTTTTACCTGATAATTGTTTTCTGTTTTCCAGTTCCATTAATCCAGAACGAATGGGTTTCCTCCCTGCAACCTGTCAATCAAACAGAGGTGGCCAATCACCACTCTGAATTTTTTGCTCTCAGTGCTTCTTCAGACTATGTTCCAGTTGAAAACTTCTTTAGCAGTGTTCTGAAAGAGGTAAAAATTCTACCCTATCTAAAGCACATCTAGGGACTGAATTTCAGAAACAACTAAAATAGGGAGTTGACTCCCTAACAAATAACAACTAAGGATGATTTTCAACAAATGCTGTTGGATTTCTGGATTAGCAGAATCGGAACACACACACATTATCAGGTAAGAAATACCTCCTTTCTGTTCCGGTATCCACTGATCTAGAACAAATTGAGTTTTATTAGTAATATCCCAGGAAATGCTTGGAAAAGAGAAAAGTGGTTTCTTTCTTTAGTATTAAAAATGCGGCATAAGGATGGATGTACAGTTCACCAAATGCAGAAGTTAAAATTCAGAAGAAGAATAACGGATTTGTCAAGGAAGGTTTGCATTTTGGTAAAAAGAGAAAACTCATTTCTATAAAAGAAAGGACTTTACCTAAGAAGTTAATACAATACCACAAATGGGATTGCCTCAAAAAGAAAACTAGCTTTTTCCTTTGGCTTGCTAAAAAGAAGAAATGTGTGCAACAGTGCTTATTAATGCTCTTTTGGATGGTTACAATAATAGAAAAGAAAGAATAACTTTTTAAAAAATGTAACCATATTAGATAAACCTAGTAAAATTATCTAATGTTTAATACATACAAAAACTTGTAAAAGAAAGAAAATGAATCATAAGTGAAACAGGATTATATCTCGAGTGTGAAGAAAGTTGGAGGATGGTAAGATAGGAGAGGAAGGTAACTGATTCCAAGTCTACTTTAAAACAATTCAAAAACAAGACAGAATATAACTATTTCTCCAGATTACCACAAGGGCACCAGTAGCCATACAGCTAGGCATTTGCCAAAAATGAAAGACTATAAGTAGAAATTCAGGATTCAAGTCTTTATTTTTCAGTGTTTTCCTAGGCAAATAAAAAAAAAGTTACATGAACTGTTATAAATAAGCAAGCACATGAACAAAGTATACCTCTAAATAGACTTTTATATCAAAAACTAAAAATCAGGGGATTGAAACTGCCTTAGCCATGTGTTGTTAAATGATTTTTTTTTAACTCCGTTCACTGAAAATTTCACAGAAGGCAACAGACAGAACAAAAAGCAACTACTTTGTAAATCTACTCTAATAAATGTTTCCAGAAGTGTAATTACAAGTCTAAGATTACAATTTTAAGTAGACAGTAGAGCGGAGACTTGAAAGTAGTAGTGCAATTTAGCAATTTCAAAGGCAATCTGACAAAGGTTCCTAAGCATGGTATCCTTCATGTGTTGTTTAAACAAACATTTTTTCTTTCCGGGGGTGAGGGTTGGGGGGTAAATAGGACTGATCAACCCTTGACCCTATTATTTATCAATGTTGTCACATTTACAGTTAGTAGATCTCTAAAATAATCTTTGGGGACAGTTGAAGCTTATAAAGCTCTGAAAAACCAAAGAAAAAATAGCAATCATATTTAGGATGCCTGTGTGTCCTATATAACACATTCCAATGTGAATATGGCAAGACAATATTAATTTTCTTGGTATAAGGCATCTGTTTAACTCCAAAGTGACTTTTATATGGAGAAAATGAAAGTACATTTCAATCATATCAAAAAAAAGAAAACGATATTATTTGTATTAACCATTTGTTTACGAAAGGAGGCATTAAAAGAATCCGCTTTACTCATGAACCGGTTAGAAAAGGTGCCTCTAACCTCATGAATTAAAAGGCAATTCTCTATTAATGGATGCTCAGACAATAAACACCCATACCTATAAACTGCAGACTAGGTTTTCCAAGACCAGGCTTCCAAACAGTTGATGATATAAAACAGGAAAATATTTTACTTTCTCTATATTAACTAAAAATATCCTAGCTAGTTTTAAAATGTATGGTATGATTAACTAAGCCAATCAAAAGAAAAGAATTTTATCTTTTTAAACAAGGGCCAAAGTATGAGTAAGAATTCTCAAAGACAAAATTTTAAATGAAAGCACTATTTGAATATTCACATCTACTAGAAAGCAATGAGGCTTATCTTCAAAAATGAAAAGAAAATACCCTCTCTAACCAAATGAAAGGTATATGAGACTATCATAAAATTAAATGCCCTGCATAGCAAGAAAATGTGTCAACATGAAATTTAATACTACATATAGCTTATGCTAGCTAGCACTTACTGCAGTTGTAGTAAAATAATTACAAAAAAGTGAAATTAATAAGTAATGACAAATTACCAAAATAAGTGCATTTTGGATGAAGTATTCCTCTAATAAAATCAAGTATGCTTGTTATGCATTATTTTGGACATATATAAAGACCACATAAAGCTCATACACACTAAATATCAATCAGGTTTAGTCGAGATAATCTATGAGACAGTATTTACCAATAACTGTGAAAGCTTCAAAAAGAATAAGAGGACTAAAAAGAAAAGAAATAAAGGTGTATTCAGCAATTATTGTATTTTGTTTTATTTTTAAAAGGAGATGGGAGAATCGGATGTGTTAAAATAGTGACTCTCTTATTAGAAAATTCTCATACTGACTAAAGAATTCTGTAAATACTACCAATACATGAGTAGTATAAACTTGTTAGGCATTTAGAGATTTATACTGAACTTTAAAGAAATTAAATGATACAAAAATTTATGAGCTAAGAGCTCTGATGAGGACAGACTCATTAAGGAAAGAATACTAATACCTTTTCTGAGGGAGGGTACTATATACAAGTAACATAATTTTCGTGAAGCAGAGAGATGAATGATTAGACAGAGGAATGAGATTGAAGACCCAAGACATCTCTCCATCAGTAATAAGTAAATCACCTACTCTCTGTGGAATGATGGAGATAAATGATCACTAGAGTCCAGTTCTAAAATCCCACCATCTGAGGTTCGGAAAGGTATGTTGGAAAAAACTGGACAAATCCGGAGATGAAGTATATTAAAAACAGAATGCATACTAAAATTCAGGGTCTAAATTATATCAATCATGAAGAATATATAGACAGTGAATATGAGAAGTATACGGCTCTAGAAAAAAAACCTTAACACAAAGGAGGAAGGTTAAAAACTATGGGCTATCTTAGGCAGAACCATCCTCTTCTAGAGTTATTTCAATTCTATTAGCAGGGTCAGTTTGTCTTGTTTCTTTTCTTTTTCTTTTTTTTTTTTTTTTAACATATCACTGATTAAAAGCATCTTACTTAGGAAATACTCCAAAATTTAAAATTATGCATCTTTTAAAATACCCTAATTTTATGAAATGGACTCATATACCAAGAATGAAAAGAGCTGATAAATGGAATTTATGCTAAGAATAACCCTTAAGAAGTCCTTCCTTATGTATTAAAAAAACTTTTAGATTAGAGCTTGCTAACATAGGGAAAAATATGTACACTAGATACAGAAGAGACTCAGATGTATATCTGAAGTAAGTGTTGGATCCTGGCCAACATGGTGAAACCCTGTCTCTACTACAAATACAAAAATTAGCTGGGTGTGGTGGTGCTCGCCTGTAGATCCAGCTACTTGGGAGGCTGAGGCAGGCAGGTGAATCGCCTGAACCCGGGAGGCGGAGGTAGCAGCGAGTCGAGATTGTGTCACTGCACTCCAGCCTGGTGACAGAGCGAAACTCCGTCTCAAAAAATAAATAAATAAATAAAGCATTGGCTATCTTCTCATCATTACTACAGTCATTATATAAACAAAGACGACCTTAAAAGAAACTATCCAAATTCCAACAGTTCAGGTGTTATCAAATTACTTTAAAATATTGTTACTGCATGGCTATTTTAATATTGAAAGTTCTTTAACTTATGCCAACATAAAAAAGAAAACTGCTGGACCTGACTTGATAAAATCAGATCAGATTATTATATAAAATGGAAAAAATATATATTATATAAAAGTGATTCTGAAAAATCAGCTCTAGATTTTCATCTAAAGAAAAATATTACCAAAATAAATATCTTCAAATTTAACTGCATTTTGTAGCAACATTCTGATTTGTCTGGGGAGATCAGTACTATTGATCAAGCCTTCCTTGTGGTTTATTTTCTTTTGGTCTTTTTGGCATATTAGCATGGTGTGACTTCCTTGACACACTCTCTAGGGATTGTGACCCCTTTTCCATTCTGCTAAATATATGAGTATTTCCCAAAGTTTACGTCTAAGCCTTCTGCACTTCCTTGTCCTGTCTCCATGAGGAAGTAAACTATATTCTATAGGAAACACTTCAATATTTTCTTCTTTTTACTCCTAGTCCCTCTAAGTAGTCTATCTCCAAGTGCCAGCTGGCCATTTCCACATAGGTAGTTCAACATAATAAACATTATTACAAATGAACTGAAAAAAGAAGTCAGTTCTCCCTTATGTCTTTCCTATTTCCATTAATAAAACCATTGTTCTCAAGGTCACCGGGGCTTAACACTCTATAAACCCATTTATTAAATCTTTCCTCCCTGTCACCCTATAGCCCAAATCCCCATATAGTTACAAAACACCAAGTCATTTATGCATTTTTTCTTTACAAATTTCCTACCACCTACCCTATAATTTTTCATGACTAATTAAAGTAGTTTTCCTCACACTTATTCAATTTCATACCTGAAATAGTACTACTGGCAACCAAATTATTTTTCTCTTAGCTTCTTGACCATCCTATAAAATAATTTACCAAAGTCCCCACAAGGTTCACAGGTATTTATGCCTATGAGATCATTTGAAGTCACTGACAGTTCTCAATTTGTTTTTTGTCATTATTTCCAAAATCTATTGCAATAAAGCTTTCTAAATAACTATGAACATGTCTTCACATTCAACTTTTAATAATATTCCTCCTGTTTATAAAATTCATTCTCTTTCTTACTGACTCAATTCCTATTTATCTTTCAAGGCATAGTTTCAATTCCTCCTCCTCAACAAAATGTCTCCGATCGTCCACCCTGACGTGATCCCTACATCTTAAGATACAGCAATTGTCTTTTCTCATTTGTCATGCTACCATTTGAAATTATTTATCAATATTTATCTCTTAAGGTATATTTTGTATATTTTATCTCCCCAACTTAACTGTAGTCTGACTAAAAATAAAGACCATGTCTTATTTCTCCCTTGTGGTCCTCATATTTTGTGCTTAACACAAAATAAAACACTCAAATAATAAAATACTCAAATATTTGTTAAAATGTTTTCATCTGCATGTTTATATTCTATATAATTTCATATACTTTCTCTTATAACTATCAAATCTCAAATACCCTTGTGATAGCAAGTCATGGACTATGTCAAAGAATTACTACATAAAAGTAATTCACCAAATATAATGCAGTACAAGAAGCTGGAGAGACAAAGTCACATTCATGGTAACAGATTAACATGCCTTTGGTACCAAGAGATATATATCTCTCTCTCTCTCTCTCTAAGAGATATAATCAAAAGAATCCTAAAACCTGAAAGAAAGTGATAATAACTAGTGTATAAGAAGACCGAAGGTACTTCCTTACCCAAAGAAGCTGAAACATAGACTGGAAGCATCAGAGAGTCCTTTTAACACAGAGAGTATAAATATAGGACATTATATCTTGTTAGATGATGATAGGAAGAAAGAAGGAAGGAAAGAAGGGAGGGAGGAAGGGAGGGAGGGAGGGACGGGAGAGGGAGAAAAGAAAAGAAAGAAAGAGAAAGAGAGAGACTCTTCTCCTGATTCATAAGAGATAACACAATACGAGATGTATCTATTTTGAGCTTCTCTTTCTCCCTTTCCTAGATATATACAGCTACAATTATCTAAAACTATAAAGTACAGGTCACACTGAGAACATGTTAACATCAGAAGAAGTATGCATGTACAAAAATTCTGGGTGGTAGATTGGCAGCCTCTGCTCGTTTGGAACGTTGCAAGGAGAAATATATTGTTCTGGATTAGTGGACACTGGAACTTTTTTTTTTAAAAATCTCTTAAGTAAAAGAAAGGTTAAGAGAACAATTATAAAAATAAGGAAAACTTTAATCAAATAAAAACGTTTTTGGAATTTACCCATGAAACAACAAAAGTAAAGCAAAAATCAAATTCAGTAAAACTGCTTTCTATCAAGAGACATACTGTACTCTTTGATTAAAACCAAAACCAGACAGGAGGCAACAAACTACAGCTTTGAGTAACATGACAGAAATAGAAAGATATGGAAAGAGAGAGACACAGCTAGGGCTATAGAGAAAAGAAAGAGTAAGAGAAATAAAGCAAAACTGCGAGAAACATGAGGAAAGCTACTAAAAACATGGGGTCTACAAATTCAACTCCAAGCATCTTTTATTTACTATTTAATATTCAAATGGCCTCGTACTAAGAAATGTGAAAATTCTCTTTATCTTTTCAAATTAATTTAATATTCATTTAAACTCATAGTTAAAACTTAGCTGTCCTGTGATAATTTAATGGGGAAAAAAACACCATAAAACAATTTATATTTAGGAACATTTAAGGTTATAATTAACTTCTAAACCTGGCGACCTCTTTTATACAAGGCCCTCAGCTTCAGTCCTGAGAGGTGCACACATTTTCAAGCTATTTCTGGGAATTATTTATCTGCCTTTTAGCATTTAATGGGAGTATAGAGACTTTAGAGTCTAGAACAACTCTCATCAAAACAAAACTATTCTGATGTTTACCTCCTGCCAATGCCAAACAAATGTGGGCTAAGTTATACCCAAGTATTATAGTTTGGAATATTCTTAATATACACTACTTGCTTCAGGAAAATATCCAAATATATACTACATTTCCTCTGAATACTCAAGTTATGTAAGGACTGTTCAGTTGATTTGTAAAGAAATAACTGATAAAAGTACTGAAGGCCTAGAATTTAGTTTGTTTGTTTTTAAAGAATAAAGTTGTCTCATAATTTTCTCTATAAAATTCTCTTTGGCTTCTTCTCCTGTTCATTTAAAAAAGAAAAACAACAGCAACAAAAAGAACTACAAAGGCTTTTCCAATAAGGATTTTTAAAAGTTTTTAGTTAAAGATGAGACAACAGAAACAGTAGGGGGAGTACAAGCTACATGTACTGTGTGTATTCCATTTCATGCCCTATGTGAGCCTCTTTTAAAACATTATCTCACGTGTCATATACTACTTATAAGCAGCAAAAACAAACCCAGCACCCACTCCCCAACTGCTTTTATCACTGAGATCCTCTATTAGGAGGAAAGTTAGCAGTAAAAATAAGAAAAATAAACTCATCAGTTTTTCTGGAGAATACCACTTTGAAAGTTGAGAATCCATTTCAAGATTTCAGAATGAAGTAAATTATTTAAACATAAAAGAACTAAATATCTTTATCTAAATTCCCAATCTCAAACTCTTTAATTTGCTGAAAAATTTAGATGGTCCCAAAAGAAAACACAAGAAATTTTTAAAAGTATAAGGCATGGCTTGAAACAGAAAAAAACAGAATATTTATTAGAATGATGACGATCAGTGCAATATTAAATGTTAATGTTTTATAATCTTATAATATTTAAAAATTATTAAATTTAATTACTATGTATCAGGCATTTGAAAGTTCACCTTTTCACTTGAAAGGTTTTTTAACATTAATTACAGGATTTTGGGCTATTTCTAAAATTTCAAAAAAAGAATTTACATTTCCATAATTGCACCAAAAAATGCGGTAAAATGCTGATGAATACAAAATACTAAATTATATGTTACATGATTTCCATTATCTTTTGCAAAGATACTATAAATTTCCAATGGAAAATTCAATTATTATTCAAAAAGCAGGAGAAATATTAAAGTATTCTTAAAATGTACTTGATAAAAACCAGTATTTAAGAAATGTATACATAAAACTGTTATTCTAAAGGTATAGTCTACATTCCTTATTTTCCAGCTATAGGTGGAATGGTGAGTTTACTTATCTGTTTTATAAACTTCAGTTTTAACGGTCACATGAAATATTAATTGATCTTAACAATACTTCACATAACTTTCACGATTTCTAGTCAAAAAAAGGAGTATTCCACCAGAATTATTCATCCTCTAATAGACCAAAGCACTATGTATGACTAGACCCTTCACATGGTGCTCAAAAAACATTTACTAAACTGAACTTGTGATTACTACTACAACTTAACATCAGGGATTAAATTTGTATGCAATCAAGTATCGTGGTATTTCAGTAACTGAAAAACTTATTGATTAGCTACATAGAGCCAAACAGCTATAATTATAGCCAAAACTCAACATTCATGATAGCAAGCAGTGAGAACACAGGCCCTCCCTCGAATTGTTTTTTTATTTTCTTAATAGCAATGCTGGATGCTTTATCTTCCATTTGTCCATAAATAAAACAAGCAATGAAAAGAACAAAAGAGTGAAGAGCAAAAAGAATTAGGGCAATTAGATAACTCATAAAAGACAGACAGGAAAAAAATCAAGTTAAAGAGTAAGATGTCAAAAGATCCACTCAGATTTATTACCATTATGAAAACATTTCTTCATGGACATATTACTAGCTGAGTATAGTTAAAAGTTAGCTATGCAATAACATTGACAAAAGCTCAAAAAGCCAAACATGACTAGATTTGAGTACAGCCAGAATCATGGGTTTATGCTCCAACGGTCCGCATAATAGCTGTGTGAACTCAGTAAATTTGGGCAAAGCACTTCATCTCTATAATGTACAGTTTCTCCATTCCTAAGATCAAGAGTAATAAAATCTATCTTGACCATCTTACAAGGTTTTCATGGGACCCAAGGGAGGTAAAATATGTGGGAGCATTTTGGAAACCATTAAACATCATACAAAAAATTAAAGGTAGTATCTTTATTTTAATGAGATTAACGGTGGCTCACTTTCTATTTTTTCAAATGCAGGATATATTTTTTAGACTTTCGGTTTATGTTTTGCTCACTCTCTGCAATTCTATGAATACTATCCAATTCAACTTATTACATATATTTGTTTCTTCTGCCCTCTTTAGAGGTTTTCCTATCTCTTATCCATAAAAAGAACCAGAAAATTATCCTCATCTAATACTCTTATTTAACAATAAACAATTTCTAAGGCAGTAATGTAACCAATCCCTCAGCTAATTTTCAAAAATATCAATATATTACTGTTGACTTCTACTCCTGGTTACATTACCAATTTTTAATGGTCTAAGGGCAAATCACTTAACTCTCAAGGTACTGCAGTTTTTATATCTACTGAAAAGGTAGAATATTAGTGTGACCAACTTACCTGATAAGGGACAATTCACCTTTATAACTGAAAAGTTAAAGCAGTATTCAATTATGAGAGAAAAGTTTCCCTCCAAACAGTCTACCAATACAATAATGCCCTTTGGAAATGCAAAACTACTAAAATGAAGCCACTAGTATATGCATAGCCCACATATTATTTTTTTTAAGCTATAAAGACAAATTGAGAAATGACTAATTTCCTTATTCAACAGATATTCCAAAAAGGAGCAAATTAGAAACACAAGGATAGAAAAGAAGAAAATATTTTTTAGTAGCATATTTACCGGTGGTTTTTAAAAAAAATCTCAATACAATCACAAAGGAAATCCATCAATCACTAACAAGTGCACACCAAATAATTAACACTGTTTCCCAGAAATAGAGGGTTTAACAAACCTTATTTCCTACCTAACGTACACTAAGGCACAGCCTTAAAAATAGCTAAAGTTATTTCCCTCACTAAAAAATCTGCTATTATATCTGCTTACTCACGACATAGAAAAAACTTTACTCTGATTCTCAATCAAGCATAGCATCACATCCAGTTTTTTCACAAACCATATTTCACAAATAACTGTTTTGTAAAATAATTTATTTCGCAAAATAATTCTGACCACATGTACTAATTGTATTGTTTTATGGTTCATTACTAAAGGTTTCTATAATTGGTTTTTTTAAAAAATTTAAACATGCTGAAATAGTGGAAAGAGTTTTTTTTCTTCTGTTCTTTGTTGAAAGGTATCTCTAATATACAGAAAGTAAGACATAAAAAAATATGACTACACAAATTACAGTAGTTGAGGAGACCTTTATACTTCATACAGTAAGTGGAAACACTGCTCAGTAAGTTGTATGCGACATATTAAAACACTGTAATTCAAATACTCAGCAAATTATGTTAAAATCTAAGAAACAAAATGTGGAGAGAAAGGGGTATAAACTCAAATATTTAATATACTACCACTTGATTAAAAGCAAGAAATGCCTGATTCTTTGGCTTTAATTTTAAAATCAGTGTACTTGAGTCAAATTCTATTGTGCTAGAACACTATTAAAGAAGTACAATAATACAATGTATTTATTTATAATTTCTTCATATGGTTTTCCAAATATTTTTTCTTCTCTATATTGTATCTTCATACTTGTGAATTTCCAAAGTTTCACTGCTAAAACTGTATCAGTTATCACAATATACAGGCACTGTAATATGCACAATTAATTTTCTTTTAAATTCAGCATGTCAATAAAGGTGTGAAATAAATCATTCTTTATTGATGGGAATTTAAAGTCAAAATAATGAACCAATTTTTAAATGGATTTCCTTTGTGATATGCAGAGTACCTTTGTCAAAAAGTTTCCAAATCTTTAGCAGGTATAAAATGAAGAGAATGATAATTACCATATTGAAATAAGATCGTATTTTGACTCCTCTTGCCAGATCCCACACTATCACATTCCCATCATGACCAGCAGAAAAGAGAACTCTAGGATCGAACGGGTGTGGTTCAAGAACAAATACCTCATCTTCATGACCCTGGAATATTTTTGAAGTGTCAAGGAATCATAGATATTAAAAAAGAAAGAAAAACAAACATAATGAAATACCAATATGGCACTATTTCTAGAAATGGAGTTTTAAGAAATATTAAATTGGCAAAACTATTCAAATTTGTCATATATAAATAATAATGAAACTGAGCTAATATCATTGTCCAGGGCTTGGTGGATGGATCTTTTCATATTAAAAAAAAACAGCAAATATCTACTATATATTTCCAAGCCAAACCTGTTTAACTGCATTATTAAAATTATTCACAGTCACTCACAAAGCAGTTACCCCAGCAAGCAAGAGATTTTAGTTAACATAAAAGACTTTATTCCTCAATGAGAATGTTTCATTCTGTAGTCAGCTTCAGTTATATCAAATAAAGATTAGAATTTTTTTCTCACCATCAGGACATGAATTAGTTGACCAGTGTAAGAATTCCAAACTTTCAGAGTCATGTTATTAACTGCAGTTATAACTGTATTGTCATGTCGATCCCAAGCTACCATAGTAACCTTCATTTTTGTGATTTTATCTTCTATTCCTTGAAGGTTTTGGCTGAAAGCGAGGAAGTATTTTACACTGACTATTAAAATACTGACACAACAAAAACCAAAACATATAATCTATAATTTGTATTTATATTCACTAACATAATAACTGTCACTTAACAGTAACTGAGAAGTTTGAATCAACATGGAATGAGGGTAAAAATCCCTGCACCAAGTCAGGAAATCCATGATTTCCAGAATTCTAGCACTTCGAAGCCATTAGTAACAGATGATCTTGCATAAATATCACTGCTATAACACTATCTAGATCCAGGAATTCTGTGCCATGCTGCTCACTCTCCACCTTTTACTGTTGCTGTCATCCCCTGCTGACTGTTCTGCTTTCCCATTCATCTGAGATGACTACACACAAATACAAGTGGAGAAAAACATTAAAAGCAAAATAACAGTTACAACACGCAGTATAATTTATCTTGGCTGAAGAAACCATTGGACATAAAATATTGTCCCTCTGTGACAAATGAAACATATATGTTCTGGTTTCTGAAAAAAATATTTAGAGTTAAAACTATTATTACAGTACTTTTATCATCCCCTTAAAAAAATTAATTCAGTAAATGTCCTCAAATATGCCAATGAATCATTTCATAAAAATCTACACTGCTCATCTCCAATTGTACCTCTAGTTATTGCAGAAAAGTAGTAATTTTAACATGACATATAATTTTATAGGCTGAGAGTCACCAACCTGCACTATAATATACTTTAAATAATCAATATCTACAGAATATTTCAAATTTGACCTCTTACCCTGCTGGACGAGTAGCCATATCCAACAAAATGCTCTTCCATTCTCTTCGTTTAAATTGCCAAATACGTGCTGTCCCATCACGGCTCCCACTTACAAACCTATATTAAAAGGAATCAATCCCCCAAAGAGAAATCATACATGCTTTACCAAAATGCACTTTTTCCTGAGATCTCATTTAAAAAGACAGCATTCATCTTTACTTGTGCAGCATTCTAGTAACTTCTGAAACTTAATGGGCTTTTTAGAATTTTATATGCAAACGTTCCAATTTTCATGGCGAGGTCACAAAAATAACATTTGCCAAAGTGATTCAAGGTCACTATGTACTACCCTAGAAATAAAATCGACATTTTCCAAGGAAAACACAATGATTTTCTTCTCAATATTAAAGAATCTGACTTATTCTACTCAAGGTATTAGAAGTAGCTTTATTTCCTTTTATAACAAGAACATGGGAAAATTTATACATCATCAATAAACAGGTCTGCCTCAAATATTATACTGTGACATATTTTCAATCTATACCAAAAGCTTCTCTACATTTTGAAACACATATGGAATATACAGGGTAATTTAAAAAGCAGTTATTACTAAAAGTGTCCAAGGATACTAACATTATTACAAATAAGATAAAGACATGTGCCTATGCACGTGAAGGCTTTATTCACTTTTAAGTATAACTGGTCAAGATCTTTATTTTAGGTAGGTGATCATTTCCTATACAACTTCAAATAAAATCTGATGACTAAAATTGTCTTTATTTCATAATTTTAAAATTAGAATTAAATTAGACAAATATTTTACCTGTTACTAGTGTTGGAAAACTGGATACTGTCAACTTTGTCCTATATATAAACAAATAAAAAAGTGGGTGCTGAATATAAACTCTTAGACTCACATAAATTATACTCATCTAATTCTTTTCACCAATACTTACAGTATGAAACTCCAATTCTGATATTTTCTCTGGCTGACCTGATCCAAAAAAATAAACCCGAATAATATGATCTGTGCTTCCCGTCGCCAGAAACATTCCACCTATGAAGAATAACAGCAATTATTTAGAAGTAAAACATAACTTCAAAATCTCTGAAAATTAGAAAAATGTAAGCAAAATTACAATATATACTGAATTAATATTTTACTCCAAAACCATTCACATTTATCCTAAATATATAACGCATCTAACTGGAATTTAAGAAAGAAGTTTATGAATATATCTTTGACTAGAATGAATTTTTCAATATTTCCAGAAGTAAAGCTTTGCTCAAAAAATAATTTCACTAAGTGATTATATAACCATACCATGTTAAAATTATCTGTCATCTTCACTAGAAAATATTTCTCTTGCAATTCTGCTGAAATTTTTCTCTTGTGTTATTTCCCATGTGTCAAAATCTTACCAAACTTTTAAGGTCAACTCCCTCAGTAACTTTTCTTTACAAAGTTTGCAATCAAAGGAGGCTGGTCTCTTTAGAACTCCCCTAGGACTTTGTTTTGTAGCATATTCATTCTATCTTGCATTACAGTTACTTGTATGTGCACTGTACTCAAGAGTAATACTCTTCTACAGTATTGAAAATAATACTTGTATATAATAAAATATTTAAGTACTTTTGCTAAATGATCTACCCACTAACTCCTTAAAAACATCAAATTGTCTTTGAAAAAGGAGTAAAAATTCAGAGTATTCTGGATGCATGTATGATGCCTATATTTATGTGATTACTACACGGAACACTGAATCCATGGCAGTGGCACTGGACATCTAGAAATTAGAAAATGAACATGTTTGGGATATTAGTATGGCAAAAACAGACTCACTTCACCAGTTTGCTATCCCTTATCTCAGGTAATACTCCTATCCACAATTATAAAATAAGCAGAAAAAGTAAAACTGAAAATAAAGGTAGGAGGAACAGGTATTAGACACAATTTGGATCTACTCATGTTTCATTTAATTTTCTTGTCAATTTACTACAAATAACCAGGTTTTTTTAAATAACTTGTTTAAAAACACCCTAACATCCATTCAAAATGCTGCTGCATAAACACAAATCTGAATTGGAATCTTAGCACTGCTATACAATCATTTTTTAAAGTGCAAATAAGAACAATATGCAGCGAATGAACTGATAAAGATGTACAAATATGAATCAAATGTATTTTACTTAACTATAGAATACCTTCAAAATCCATGAAAACATAAACCTGATTTAAAATACTGTTCTTACAATGAAACAAGTATTTAAACATTCATTCTTTAACAGGGTTGATTTTGAAACTATTTATTCTCTCCTACTAGAACATTATAGTCTTCTTAAAGAAAAACATTAGTCATGTGATTCTATAAACTAAACTCTTACATAACTGAAATACTTCTAAGCTAGTTTATATGATTCTTGGTTACTCACTAGCTCTGGCATATGTATAAGAACATGATTTATGGCCGGGCGCGGTGGCTCAAGCCTGTAATCCCAGCACTTTGGGAGCCGAGGCGAGTGGGATCACGGGGACAGGTCGAGACCATCCTGGCTAACATGGGTGAAACCCGTCTCTACTAAAATACAAAAAAACTAGCGGGCGTGGTGGCCTGTAGTCCCAGCTCCCTCTCGGAGGCTGAAGGCAGGAGAATGGCCTGAACCTGGGGAGGCGAGGAGCTTGCAGTGAGCCGAGCAGCACTGCACTCAACCTAGGTGACACAGCTGAGACTCCGTCTAAAAAAAAAAGAACATGATTTATAATACAACAGTAAATATTTTCCTAAATATTATGCGCTCCACTAGAAGGTTTCTAAATGAACAACTTTAAGTGGAAAATTAGAATGGGGGAAACTTACCAGCACTAAAAGAAGAACAGATCATTTGAACTCCAGGCCGAGGGCGCTCTGTAAATTTTGCAGGTCTTGGGCTGTAATACAAAAAATAAACAATTAAAAAAATCCTAAAGGAACCAGTAGCACCAGAAATAATCTGTTTCAAAAAATAATCCCAGAAGGGCAAAATTAAGTAAGACGCAAGAGATGGCTCCCTTCCTAAAAACAACTTAGAAATAATTATGTGTCATAAATCAGCAGATCTTGTAGAAATTCGAGATACAGATTTTGTAGGACCTCCTGATTATACAACAATACGTACATGGAACAATCCCAAAGGCACTGTCATACCAGACATGCAGTTACTAGTTACACTTACTTCTAATCAAATTTAACATGTTCTCAGTTTTTCATACAGAATAGCAACGTACAAACATGTAAGGAATAAAGCTATTCGCAAACATGAATACAGTAGCAAAATAGGTGCTGTCTGTGCCTTATGTATCTCATCAATAACTAAACTTTTTCAGTATTTTACATTTTTAATTAAACTTCTTCCTTCTTTGACCTACTAATGTGATAAAACATGTCCTTTAGGACCCCAAAAAGTAGGAATATTACATTTATCCTAGTGAAAATCTGAAGATAATGTGACTCTTACATCAACTATAATGAATACTCATTCAAAATAACAGTCTACAGAAAATAAGTTACACTCAACTGTATTTATATAAATTACATAACTGTATTACAGATTACATTTTATATCAGTACTACTGATATTAAATGTTTAATGTTACAGCCAACCAATTAGAGAAAATGAAGATTTTTATCATACTACCAGCTCTAATACATTTAACAATGTGTATGTAATGTTCCAATATACTGATTATATTTGAAGCCCTACTTACTGTTCATTTTGGCATAGTTCTTCTACACTATTTGAGGAAATGCAAAAATAATTAGAGCCTTAAGCCTATATAACTTTCAGAATCTATAACAAATTTAGCAGTTTTAGTTTTGTGATCATTTACTGGAAAAAAGTATATACATGAAACATTTCTGAGCTATAGGTTGGTGCAAAAATAACTGCAATTTTTGCCATGTTTAAAAAAGTTTTTTACCATGAAAATAATGGCAAAAACTGCAATCATTTTTGTACCAATCTAATATATATTCTGAGCAATGAGAATTACCTTTTTTTACTGACACAGAATGCAACAAAATGTTAAGAATTTAAAAAGTAAGTTTGTAAATAGTTTTACATTAGTATTTACAACAAATTATATTAATATTCACAGGCTCTAACAGCTGAGCAAAACAAATATCATTTAGAGAGACAGATATTAGAACATTCTTAAAACCTAAACATTTATTCAGAGCAAAATTAATTGTAATTTAAGTAAATTAATCTGAATTATGAAGGCAACTAAATACATTGCTTTCATTACTATCTTAAGGATTGTAGCTCTAGATTTTTGCTAATTTTTGGTACATCTGCTCACATAAGCTCCAAGCAAGCATTTACCTGAAACTCATTACAAAAATATGCAAATAGTCTTAGAGATTACCATTTTTTAAAAGATTTTTATTTTAGAAAGGAAATCAGTATATCGAAGAGATATCTGCACTCCCATGTTTGCTGTAACACTGTTCACAATAGAGAAGATTTGTGGTTTTTTTTGTTTTGTTAGGTAGAGTCTCACTCTGTGGCTCAGGCTGGAGTGCAGTGGTGCAATCTCAGCTCATTGCAACCTCTGCCTCCCAGGTTCAAATGATTCTCCTGCCTCAACTTAAAATTTTTTAAGTTAAATTACAGCCAAATGACAACAGCAATGAAATTATATTTTAAAATATTAAATTAGTGTGACAATGTAAGTAATTATGTGTTTAATTTGTTTACTTGTTTAGGTTTAAAGCAAATCAGTAAGGTTCGTTTAATGGAAAATATGCACACATAGACGCTTTGGAACCTGATGGACCACCATTTGAGTCTTTGTCATTGTTAATGTTACTTATTTTTAGATACTTTTTTAGACACTTCTCTTTACACACTGGTGAATTATTTTGATTAACCAATAAATTTAATAAAGCACTCTACAAGTTACTTTGTTTGTTATTGGAGACAGAGTCTCATTCTGTCACCCAGGACAAAGTGTAGTGACACTATCTCAACTCACTACAACCTCTGCCTCCCAGGTTCAAGTGATTCTCATGCCTCAGCCTCCCAAGTAGCTGGGATTACAGGTATGCACCACCACGCCCGGCTAATTCTTATATTTTCAGTAGAGACAGGAGTTTTACCATGTTGGCCAGGCTGGTCTCAAACTCCTGACCTCAGGTCATCTGCCCGCCTTGGCCTCCCAAAGTGCTGGGATTACAGGCATGAGCCAACACTCCCAGCCACAAGAGCGAAGATTTGGAAGCAACCACAGGGTCCAACAACAGATGAATGGATAAAGAAAATGTGGTACTTATACACAATGGGGTACTATTCAGCCATAAAAAAGAATGAAATCCTGTCATTTGTAACAACACAGATGGAACTGAAGGTTATTATGCTAAGTGAAATAAGGCAGGCACAGAAAGACAAACATCACATGTTCTCACTTATTTTTGGGATCTACAAATCAAAACAGTTGAATTCATAAGATAGTAGAGGATGGCTATTATAGGCTGGGAAAGGTAGTGGGAGGAAGAGGAGGGAGGTGGGGATGGTTAATGAGTACAAAACTAATAGAATGAATGAATAAGGCCTAGTATTTGATAGCACAGCAGGTGACTATAATCAACAATAGTTATACATTTTTAAATGACTAAAGGAGTATAATTGGATAGTCTGTAAAACAAAGGATAAATGCTTGAAGGGATGGATACCCTCTTTAACACCATGTGATTATTATGTATTGCATGTCTGTATCAAAAGATCTCATGTACCCCATAAATATATACACCTATGTACCCACAAAAACTAAAATTGAAAAATAAAGATTTTATATTTTTAAAGAGAAAAAACAAGTGGGTACCCATAATTTGTTTTTAGATGCATTATTTGAGGAAACATTTTTTAAAAGGGCCTTGGGCCGAGTTCAGTTTCTAGGTCTATCACTTATCAAGTGTGTGACCTTAGGCCAAGTTATCATTTCTGTACCTCAGTCTCCTCATCTGTAAAACAAGGGTAATTAACAGAACCTATCTCAGAGTTGCTGGGAGAATTAAATAAGTGCGATTCATGTAAAGTGCTTAGTACAGTGTCCAATATGCTCAATAAATATTAGTATTTTTATTAGGTTCAACAAGTTCTAGCCAATCCTTCAATGACTAACTGCCATTTAGTTTGGCACAGTGGTTAAAAGGGGTTTCTCATATTATACCTCTAGTAGTATTTAAATCCTGGCTCCAGTACCACCTGCTAACAATGTAACCTGCTGTGCCCCAGTTTTTTCCCTTATCTGCCCCAGAGATAATAACTGTATCTTTCTCAAAGGGTTATTTATAGGGATTGAGATAACAAATATGAAATGCTTAGTACTAGCTTGGCAGACTAAGTGCCTAATAATCACCAATAAAAATTTGTAATTATCATATTATACGCCTATTTTAGGATTCCTAGTCTCTTTACGCCTAAGTCTAA
Organism: Papio anubis; assembly: GCF_008728515.1. NCBI lineage: Eukaryota > Metazoa > Chordata > Mammalia > Primates > Cercopithecidae > Papio > Papio anubis. The sequence goes on from NC_044981.1 coordinate 74,261,633, forward strand.
ATATACTTGGACAGCTTCCTCCTACCCAGAGACCTCTGGGGCTAGCTTATGGTTCAATTAGCCACTTCGACTACCCATTTAAGAAACAGCATCTTTACTGGAGAGTTGGTAATATACACATACAAATGAACGTATAAAGATATTTGAGTTCCCAAAGTTGAACTGATTCATTCAACTAATGCAGATGCTGGGTTTCTAAAGTCATTTCCCCCAGCAGATTATACAAAAGCATTATAGCTAAATACAGTTTTTGCCTTTATTAATTAAATCCTATGTGACATAAACACAGTAGAAATCTATATCCTGTCAAATTTTTGGCAGTTTTCAACTATGTGTAAATACATAAAGAGAATAGGTGTTTCAAGGCTTATATCTAAAGAGCAATGGATTGTTCTTATTTTTATATTTTTAATGAGACAGGATCTTGGCCCTGTTGCCAAGGCTACAGTATAGTGGTGTGATCACAGCTCATTTCAGCCTCCAACTCCTGGGCTCAAGCAAGCCTCTCACCTCAGTCCCCTGAGTAGCTGGGACTGTAAGTGTGCACCACCATGTCTGGTGTTTGTTGTTGCTGTTGTTTGTTTGTTTGTTTGAATTTTTGTAGAGATAAGATCTTGCTCTGTTACTTAGGCTGGTCTCAAAGTTCTGAACTCAAGTGATCCTCCTTCCTTGACCTCCCAAAGTCCTGGAATTACAGGTATGAGCCACCGTGCTCAGCCACATTACTCATTCTTACGCGTGAACTCTGAATTTAAAAATTTTAAGGAACAATTTTAATTCCAATTAGGAAAGAATATTACTTATAAATAACCAGAAAAAACTTTAAAGTCCAAAAATAAAAAAAATTGCTAAGCTGTATACAACAGCTCTATGGAACACAATGGAAGCTATTAAAATAAATATAAATATCTATGGTAAAATATTAAGAAAAAAACAAAATTATATATATTTTCCTAATTGTATCTATATAAAAACATTCATGGAGAAAAAATACTGTATTAGAGTAGTGGTTTATATGTGATTCTACATAAAGGTTCTGAAAAAAATCACTTATATGGAAAAGCTCACTTCTCAAGCATCCAGAAACATGAAATGTTATTGTACTTAGCAATATAATCCTCAAGAAGCATAAATAAGGTGTGAGCTTAATTCTGTAAAACATTTTCTGTTCCTATCCCAATTTGAACATTGCTAATCACTTTTTCTTCTCTAAAACAATAAGATAGAAAGAGAGAAAGGTATCCCAATCAGGTCCACAAGGAGGTTAAAAATATATACAAGAAAACAACAATTAACAATTAACTATTGCTATTGTCCATATACATCAGTAAAATATTTCAACTTTTATCTATCAATAAAGACTTTAAATACGAGGGATGCAACTGAAGTGAAGTCAACTTGCTTTGTCCAAAGAACCATGTTTTAAATCACAATCTTTTTTCAAACGAAGTAGTTTTATTATGTTACTCGAGCTACCATGGCCCCCAAGCTGCCATAAAAACCACTCTACAAGAATGTTCATACACATGAAATTAAAGAAGCAGGCATTGCATTACAATCATCTAAACGCTACTGTTTTTAAAATAATAAAGGCATGCATATTTTATTAAATAACTTGGGTTGGCAATTTATACATAGAAGTCAGAGATAATTATTGAGATATACTTTCTAATCTGAATGACTTTCTACCTCGAGTGGCAGAAATGGCCATTTCAACATTGTGAAATCAACTGAATACACTACTTCCTTGTTCAAAGACTACCCATGGAGCAAATACACTATTTCCTCTCCCCACTACATCCACTTAAAAGATACGGTATAGAGGCCAGGCACGGTGGCTCACGAAACCCCATCTCTACTAAAAATACAAAAAACTTAGCCGGGCGTGGTGGCGGGCGCCTGTAGTCCTACCTACTTGGGAGGCTAAGGCAGGAGAATGGTGTGAACCCGGGAGGCGGAGCTTGCAGTGGGCTGAGACACAGAGTGAGACTCCACCTCAAAAATAAATAAATAAACAAACAAATAAACAAAAGATATGGTATAGAAAGTATCAAAGGGCAGAAAAGTGCTCTAGTCCTGGCCTTGCCAATTTTTAAGCATTGTTTTAACTATGGGAAAGTCTTTCAACCTTTTCAGTGCCCTTAATCAAAAGATAATACTATCCAACCAACTTGTTTTGATAAACCAAAGTATTAACATGGGAGACTGCACAAACGCAAAATGCTATTATGGGGAGGGAGGGGAATACATCTATCTACCTTGATGCAGTTTAGTGAAACCTCAATGATTCTGTCTCCCTTTGTTTTCCTAGATCTAAAATAAAATCTCAAGTTTATAGATTCAGTAGCATCAATTATTAAAATTATTTTAAAGAACAGCATTAGCAATTCTTAAGATTATGTTCTCAGCATCAAAAGCAGCTATTAAAATATGCAGCACATAGAAAGGAGTGGTAATAAAATAGGTAAATTCTGAAGGAAAGAGCTATGATTAGGATAAAGAGAAAAAAAAGTGAACATGAGAAAACTTTATTTGAAACATAGAAAAAGAGGGAGGTATAAAAACAAAACAGGTTAGTAAACAGTCAAAAGAGGATTTCTATTATTTACTCAAGGAGAAAAAGTAAATGTATTCCCATTGTCGACTACTTCATACTTTCGCAATTCCACTCATTAAATTAAACATATTTATTCTATGAAATAAAATAGAAACTGACTTTATTTTAAGGGTTCCAGCATCCCAGAGCCAAAAACAAATAGTGCCATCTGCCCCAGTAGAAGATAGATATCTCTTTGAGCCACTGCACAATGGTGAGAACTGAAAAGACAATCACAGAAAAAATATCTTTACAAGAGTGACATAGTCCAAATAAAATCTACTTTTTGCGATTCAAATAGCAACTAACAGTAACAGTTAGAAAATGGCAAGAATTTACCAAGGTTATGTTATTTAAAGTACATATATTTATAAAGAAAGCAGTCTTCATTTTAGTTGGCTTTATATACTGGATTATAAAAGTGATTATAAAAGTAACTTCTTAAAATTTAATAACCAAAAGCGACTTCATTAAATTTACTTTACATTATAACAACAACAAAAAAAAATGTATAGGGATTAAGACAATTACCTGTAGTGATGTAATAGATGCACTATGGCCCTGAAGAACAGCCAAAGGTGCACAGGTTCGAAGACACCAGACTCGGATCATTTTATCACAACTTCCAGCTGCTATCATGGTATTCTCATAGTTTACAGCCATGTCTGATATTTCAGCAGCATGTCCTCTTAAGGTAGCTAATAACCTCCCATCATCTGTTGCCCATATTTTCACAAGACAGTCATCAGAACCCTTAAAGTAAGAACGGATATTAATAGAATTAACCCTATACATTTTAATTCAAAATCTTAACACTAATAAATCATATCTGTTATATCCACTTCTGAACAAGTATATTTTTAAATACCAAAAAGTGTTAAATATTTGTGTTAGGAATCTTCCTCTACACAAAGCTCTTTATTAAATTAAATCACTGAAAAAGAGCACTTGTGTACTCACCAGCAAATAAGAGAAGTGGAATACTGACGATAATTAATATTTACCTTTGGTTCCCTATCTACTATCAAAGTACCCTCAATGTGGATTTCTGTAAAAGAATTTGAAATTCTGAAGTAAAAAAAAAAAAAAAATTATAGTTGCAAAACAAATGCAAGATACAATGGTGACTAATATTATCTATTTTGTTTTGTAATACAAAACTAAAAGTAAGCTTGTTTGGGGCTTTTTCTCTCAGGAAGCTAGGAGTTTCCTATCACTGATCTTCAGCTGAAAACATGACATCATCTATCAGAAAAAAAATTAACCTCATCTGTATGAAGTCAATAAAAATACATAAATTACTTATTTATTCTGCCATAGTAGTGTAAGTCCAGAAAGAAATTGTAAAGGATATGGAGTTTCCTATGGATACCTATATTGACAAATGAACATTCCGATTTTATATAGACAAAATAGAGATAGAACATTGAGACTTTATTTTTTATTATAAAAATTTTAAATATATAAGAAAGTAGAAAGAATAGCGTCATTAATCACCATATATCTACTTCCCAGATTCAAAACTTAATTTTTTGCCACATTTTCTAGTCTTTAACACAAGGTTTAAAGAGAAAACACACACTCTTGCAAAATTACTGAATATTTTACAGGATACAGTTTTACTAAGGGTTCATGTTAGAATGCTTAACGACCTTCCAATCTAATTCTTAAAGAAACACCTTCATATCTGACATTAGAAAGAACTCAAAAGGACCTACAGAGGCATATAATTCAGACAACTTTCTGCATCATACTGACAATAAATATAACATATAAATGTTTCCAAACACTGTATCAACAGAATATGTTAAATGCTGTATCTTAAATCAGACTTAAATCAGCCAATGCTACCTAAAACACCCCCCAATTAACTATAAAACCAGTTCTTCTGACTGAGTTATTCATCTACTAAATAAGGAGGCTAAATTGAATTGTCTTTAATGTTCCCTATACCTCTAAAATTAAGTGATTCATGCATTCATTTATCCCTTTGCCTTGTGATTATGTGACAATCACTAAAGATATAAGAATGAGATATAAAGACACAGTATTCTTGTCCTTGTGAAGCAAGACAGAAGAATATAAATGTAATGATGTACTATATATTATATAGGACATATAAACACTTACATGTCCTAAGTGTTTAACCACTGTTAATCAGCAAAGATTCAAACAAGGAAACGATCTACTTTTCCTGAGAAGATGGAGAGGTACGGTGTGGAAAGGAACCCAGAAGCGGTGATGCTTGAATAGAGTCTCACGGAAGAAGAGGCAATGTAATGTAGCGGCTTAGAGGACAGCCTCCAGGGTCAAATGTATGACTTTGGACATGTTACATATACTTCTTGTGCCTCAGATTTCTCATCTATGCCTACCTCATAGGATTGTCACAAAACTAAATGAGAGCGAAGAGATAAGACAGTGTCTGACACATGGTTACAGCTTTATCTTCTAACACTACCTTTGCTGCTGACAGTATTCATATTCTTATTACTTTAAAAAGAGCATTCCATAATGCGACTATAAACTATGGTCAAAAGCATGAAAATGTGAAACAATGTGAGTAGTTCATAGAATTGCAAGCAGCCTGCAAGGTTATTTACAGTGTGAGGTGAAGGCATACGGATGAAAAAGTAAGAAAAATTTGTGAAAGGCCTTTTACGGCTTACTAAGAAAAGTCGTGTGTAATGAGGGTCACTGAAGATATCAAACAGGTGAGTATCCGTCATATTTGTGTTTTCTAAAAGTCATCCTGGCATCAGTGTGAATTAGGCTAGAAAGTAGGAGACCAGTTGAAAGTTGTTAAAAGAGCATGGTCAGGAGAGAATGAGTGGTAACACAAATTATAGCAGCAAAAAAGAATAATCAAAGACATGATTATAACAGCTGTTCGGGGAATAAAAGGGATAAGGAGCATATCACTGATTATCTGTTGGAAGTGAAGGAAGAGCTGCAGCAGACTATGACTCCCAGAAAGCTGGTCTATACCACCACCTGGCACATGGGAAACACATTAGGGATTTGCTGAGTAAAAAAATGCTGTAGGGCACTCATTCAAATTAAATTCTCTAAATTTCACAAACTGAATCAATGTGTTCACTACATTTGATTATCTTCCCAAAACTGAAGCAATATTTGGTTCTCAACTGCATTCAGTACAGAAAGAATTTTAAGTACACTACAGTAGGTAGACTATATAACAAAAGTAAAATCATGACATCATGTTATCTTCAAATACGGATACAATTCATATCATTCTTATGAATCTTTGAATGTGTTTTACATTCCACTATAAAGGTGCTTCACGTATTTTTCATGTTAACAAATAAAAACACCAGTCTTTTGACCAAAATGTCAGTTTTAATAAAAGGAACAATGGCAATCTGTGACCTAAAATTAACCTCCAGTGACCTTCATCAATTAAAATGTAACAAGAAGTCCCACTATATTCCTACTGGGTTTATCATTTAGTTATCTTACCAATTTAGTATTGCTTGATTAAATTTGCTCTTTTTAGACAAGTGCTGAAACAAATAAAAATGCATATTCTTCCCTCTGAGTGTGTATTATCTCAATTAACCTTTCTTTTCTTCCATCAAATTGCCAGAGAGAAATTTTTGATCATCCTTTCACAAAAATCTCTCTCCATTATCCTCTTCCATGACCCACAGAAGTTTGCTGCCCCTACCCCTAATTCCACCCCCCAGGACTGCTGGAAGATTTTCAAACAGAATTCTCAGCATTCTTAAGCAATTTCTATCTTACGTATCATCACTTGTGATTATTAATTCACCTTTATGGAAATTTGAAACAAAAGATAATCTGAGCACAAATTCAATAAAGCTCTCTTAAGATGACTATACAAGTACTCAAAAATAATTGACTAAAAGAACTGCAGAGGAAAAATTAAATGTATTGGGAAAAAATGTTTAAAGTACTATAAATGTGTTTTATTTTATTATTTATACACTTCTTTGTTTAGTTTGAGATAGTCTTACTCTGTTACCCTGGCTGGAGTACAGTGGCATGATCATGGCTCACTGTAACCTCCACCTCCCAGGTTCAAGTGGTTCTCATGCCTCAGCCTTCTGAGTAGCTGGGATTACAGATGTGCACCACTACACCCAGTTAATTTCTGTATCTTTACTAGAGATGGGGTTTCGCCCTGGTGACCAGGCTGGTCTCGAACTCCTGGCCTCAAGTAATCCACCCACCTTGGCCTCCCAAAGGGCTGGGATTACAGGCTATAAATGTGTTTTAAGTAAATGAGGAAGAATGAATTAAAAATTGATAAATATCATTATTTTTAAAAAGACCAAAACGTCTAACATAATTTGAACAGATACACTCTCTTTTCCATAAGCCTACCTCTAGTTCCACCAATGTCACTAAGATCAACAAGCCAGAAAGTAAGATATTATAGTCTTTCAGCCAAAGAAAAATAAAATGTTAAAGCCAAGTTACGGATATTAAAAACAACAGTATGTAAACAGTGAAAAGGGGCCATGACATAAGATACACCTCTTCTAAGGTGTATGAAGGAAAAAGAAGTAGCGAGAGATCATATAACCTCAGCAAAAACAAAACAAAAAAAATCAGACGATTAAAAGTGAACGGGAGAGAACAACAGAATGAACTAAAAAAGTGAAGAAAGTTTGGAAATGCAGTGAAATAAAAGCAGTAAGAAAGCTGGAAAAATTCTGCAAGCAACAATTAAAGATCTGCTAAATTGAAACAGTATGATGTTAGAGATACCTCAACTGACATAGTTTTTTTTCAGCAAAGCTCCAATACCCAGGGGAAAACAAAGTAGTCATTTCTTTTCAGTAACATCTCAATGCTGCTGGGGATTTCTGCTCGGGCTGGGAATTGGAAAATTAAGAAAACTTAGAAGTCCAAAGTATAAGTGAAAATAAGTGATTAAGCTGGAAATGTTTTACCTAAGAATGACAATTGAGTTTTAAATGCCTGTTTAAGAGTTTGTATTTAACCTGCTCAGGTAGTCACTAGGCAATTTGTTAGCAGGCAAGACATGGTCACTATAGTATTTTAGCCAGATCCTGCTAGTGTCTATGTGAGTAATAGATCTGAAGCTACAAGAAGAGGTTTAGATTAGAGATAAGAGATCTGGGTGTTATCAGTTTATACCACAGTAGTCAAAACAATGATAGCAGACGAGATTGTCAAGAGAGACCATTTAGTGTAGATTTTTATCTGAAAAACTATGAACAGGTTTTAAGAAATCCATGGGGTGGGCACAAAATTTAAAATTCTTTTTTATAATTCATTTTAAAATCAAATTATTAAGCTAGTGTTTAATCACAAAGATAAGAGAGTAGTAAATCACTTGTTTCATTTTTCTTGTTTTTTTTTTTTTTTTTTTTTTTTGAGACGAAGTCTTGCTCTGTCGCCCAGGCTGGAATACTGTAGTGCAATCTCGCCTCACTGCAACCTCTGTATCCCAGGTTCAAGAGATTCTCCTGCCTCAGCCTCCCGAATAGCTGGAATTACAGGTGCCTGCCACCACAACCAGCTAATTTTTATATTTTTAGTAGAGACAGGGTTTTGCCATGTTGGTCAGGCTGGTCTCAAACTCCTGACCTCAAGTGATCTGTCTGTCTCAGCCTCCCAAATTGCTGGGATTATAGTCATGAGCCACCACACCCAGCCTCATTTTTCAATAATGTAAAATGGTCATAATTACTGTGAAAGAGTGCTCATTAATATTATCATTTGTTTATATCAAACTTAGCATAAGCTGGAAAAATCTCAAGAAAATCTGTATAGCCTTTAGCTTATTTAAATCCCAAAACAATGAGACACCAAATTTACAGGTTTTTTTTTTTAAGTCAAGACAATCTTGTCATCAAAGGATGAAGCCAAGGAAGCTAAAAGAGTACATCTCTATACTTGAAAAAAAAGGATGAGTTTGTGTCCTTTGTAGGGACATGGATACAGCTGGAAACCATCATTCTTAGCAAACTATCACAAGAATAGAAAACCAAACACCGCATGTTCTCACTCATAGGTGGGAACTGAACAATGAGATCACTTGGACTCGGGAAGGGGAACATCACACACTGGGGCCTATCATGGGGAGGGGGGAGGGGGGAGGGATGTCATTGGGGGTTATACCTGATGTAAATGACCAGTTGATGGGTGCTGACGAGTTGATGGGTGCAGCACAGTAACATGGCACAAGTATACATATGTAACAAACCTGCACGTTGTGCACATGTACCCTAGAACTTAAAGTATAATAATAAAAAAAAATGATGTGAGATTAAATGAGATAATGCATGAAAGCTTAGCAGAGTTCTGCTTTATAATAAGTACTCAATAAATACTGTGTTTTTTTAATTTTATGTGTTTGAAACCCAATAAATATTCATCAAGTAAAAAAAAAAAAAAGAAAACACAACTGCATAGATATTATTTATGAGAACGTGTGTTGAGAAAGGGTGGGAATTAAACAAAATTTACATTTTTCCAATCCTAAGAATTTGGCTTCAAGTACTCTAAAAATTAGCTTAGCCTACTGCCACACCTGAAAAAACCACACATATTATGATAAAGAAATGTGCCTAAAAAACAGTCAACATGCTTCTGCACTTTAGGACGAAGGAAGAAAATAGCATCAGACATTTACTCTGTAACCACTGTTATTTCTTCCAGTACTTTTACAGTATGGAGGTAATGGTACCTATCACTTTTCCCTTCAGCATGCAGCTGCATTTCTTACTATAAGCAATTAGTATTTTTTTCTGTATATCCAAAAACAGTTCTGATTTTGTAAATACCTTTAAAAACTTCAACATTCTTCAAAATAAAAAGTTTGAGAGGCAAGACTCAAAAACAAATATAGTCGTACCTCCTAGATACTGCAGGCTCAGTTCCAGACCACCGCAATTAAGCAAGTATTCCAACAAAGCAAATCACACAAATTTTTTGGTTTCCAAGAGTTGTAAGAGTTACATTTACATTCTGCTGCAGTGTATTAAGTGTGCAATGTCATTATGTCTAAAAAAAGGGGCACACATTAATTTAAAAATACTTTATTGCCAAAAAATGCTAATTAACTGAAACTTCAGCGAGTAGTAATATTTTTGCTGGTGGAGGGCTTTGCCTTGATGTTGACAGCTGTTGGCTGATCAAGGTGGAGTTGCTGAAGGTTGGGGAAGCTGTGACAACTTCTTAAAATAAGACAACAATGAAGTCTGCTGCATCCATTGGACTCTTCCTTTCACAAGAGATTTCTCTGCAGCATGGAATGCTATCTGACAGCATTTTACCCACAGTAGAACTTACTTCAAAATTGGACTCAGCCCTCTCAAATCAAGCCACTGGTTTACCAACTGAGTTCATGTAATATTCCACATCCTTTGTTTTCATTTCAACAGTGTTCACAGCATCTTGACCAGGAGTAAATTCCATCCTAAGAAACTACTTTCGTTGCTCATCCATAAGCAGTAACTCCTCCCCCATTTAAGTTTAATCATGAGATTGCAGCAATTCAGTCAGACCTTCAGGCTCCACTACTAATTTTAGTTCTCTAGCTATTGCAGTTACTTCCTCTACTCAAGTCTTGAACCTCTCAAAGTCATCCACGGGGGATGCAATCAACTTCTTCCAAACTCCTGTTAATGCTGACATTTTGACCTCCTCCCAAGAATCACGAATGTTCTTAATGGCATCTAGAATGGCGATAATAATTGATTCTCAATTACAGGTGAAACAGGAGGTTTTTGATGTACTTTGCCCAGATCCATCAAATGAATTACTATCCATGACAGCTATAGCCACATGAAATATATTTCTTAAATAAGACTTGAAAATCAGAATTACTCCTTGATCCACAGGCTGCAGAATAAATGTATTGTCAGCAAGCATAAAAACAACTCTAATCACCTTGTACATTTCCATCAGAGTTCTTGGGTGATCAGGCATCTTGCTAATGATCAGTAACATCTAGAAAGGAATCTTTTTTTTTTTTTTTTCTGAGCAGTAGGTATCAACAGTGGGCTTAAAATATTCAGTAAACCATATAAAAAGATATGCTGTCATCCAGGCTTTGTTGTTCCCTTTACAGAGCACAAGTAAAGCAGATTTAGAATAATTCTTATGGCCCTAGAATTTACAAAATAGTAAATGGACACTGGTTTTAACTTCAAGTCACTAGCTGCATTAGCCTGGAACAAAAGAGTCAGCCTGCTTTTTGAAGCTTTGAAGCCAGACATTGACTTCTCTCTAATTATGAAAGTCCAGATGACATATTTTTCCAATATACGGCTGTTTCACCTGTAATTGAGAATCTATTGTTTAGTGGAGCAACTTTCTTCAATGATCTTAGCTAGATCTTTTGGATAATTTGTGGCAACTACTTCATCAGCACTTGCTGCTTCACCTTGCACTTTTATGTTACGGAGACAGCTTCTTTCCTTAAACCTCATGAGCCAACCTCTACTAGCTCCAACTTTTCTTCTGTAGCTTCCTCATCTCTCAGCCTTCACAGAATTAGTTAGGGTCTTGCTCTGTATTAGCCTTTGGCTTAAAAGAGTATTGTGGCTAGTTTTGATCTCCTATACAGACCACTTAAACTTTCTATCAACAATGAGCTCTTTAACTTCCTCATGATTTGTGTGCTCACTGGAGTAGCACATTTAATTTCCTTCAAGAACTTTTCTTTTACATTCCACAACTTGGGCTAACTCTTTGAACATGCATTCCTCACTTGCCTTAATCTTTTCTAGCTTTTCTAGCTTTTGAATTAAAGTGAGAGACCTGAGACCCTTCCTCTCGCTTGAACACTAAGAGGCCATTGTAGGGTTACTAATTGGATTAATTTCAACAGGTAGGCCCAAGGAGAGAAAAATGGGGAAGGGCCAGTTGCTGGAGCAATCAGAACACATGCAACATTCATTGATTTTAAGTTCACCATCTTATAAGGGCACAGTTCATGGCACCCTAAAAGACTTACAATAGGAACATCAGAGATCACAGATCACCATAACAGTTATAATAATAATGAAAAATCTTGAAATATTGTGAGAAGTACCGAAATGTGAAAGAGACAAGACTTGAGCATATGTTGTTAGAAAAACGGTGCTGACAGACTTGCTTTACTCAGGGTTATCACAAACATACAATTTGTAAAAAATAAAGTATTTGCAAAATGCAATAAAGAAAGGGACAATGAAACAGGGTATGTCTGTATTGGCATTTTTCATAAAGCCTAGGCAATGTCTAGTAACACATTTGACTTTAATGTTCTCATGAAGAAAAGTTCCACAGGTCTTTGTGACGTGGTTTTCTACTGTTATGCACTTTGGTATCAAAATTCTCCTCAAAATCCAGAAAAAAATGGCCTACGTACTGCCATGAAAACTTCAAACAACTTCAGACACAGCGCCATGAATCATTTCAATTCGATGCAGAAACCAAACAGCACCTAAAGTCCATGCCCCCAAATTTTAATAATTTAATGAGTTTCCAGAGGTTAAGCTTCAAAAGGCCTAATTGAACTACTTATTTATTTAAAGAAAAGCTAAGTTTCAGAACAACTTCATAGAGCTCTTTTTGATATGGCTTATTTACAGATACTCTGACTATATAAATGAACTACAGGCCTTTCTATGCAAGGCCAAGAAGTCAATTTAGGCCCAGATGTTGCAAAACTATGAGGCAGACAATTAGAGAGGACAATTCTGTTCAATAATAAAGTCATTTGCAGGAAGCAGCATAAATGACAAGGAATGGTTGAATTTTCTCTAAGTGAAATCATGCCCCAAAGAGTTAAAGAAATCAATGACTAACATTGATTAACTGAATGACTAACATTCTTGAGCGTGCAGGATGGCAACTAAGAAACAACTTGTCCAAACACTGAAACTCCCTCTACTTAAGAGATAGAAGAACTGGCTGAAATCAGCTGGAACCAAGATGGCCAATGGAATCTACACAGAACCAGCTTGCTGACATCAGAGCCTGACTATCTACCATTTTTCATACTAACTACCCTAGAATTTGCTCATGTGACCCATGAGGTAGCATGATGAGATAACTGTGCATATCCAAGGACATTCCAGACCTCCCCTTTCCTTCCACAAACACCTACTAATCTCAGAATTCACCCCTACTGAACCTCTAATAAAAATACTGCCTTGAAACCAGCATGAGGAGATAGATTTGAGCTTGACCCCTGAGTCTTCTTGGGAGTTGACTTTCAATATAAAGCTTTTCTTTTCTCAAAAACGCAGCGTCATAGTATTGGCTTCTAGCACACTGGGCAGCAAGCCCCCTTTGCTCAGTAACACAAGCAGAAAACCGTATACATTGGGAAACAGTTTACTTCTGGTTCAGATAACCTGAGAAATCTTAAAATGAGGCATCAATCATAGAAAGATTACTACTTTGACATGAAAATAAAAGAAATTATGTGATTTTTTAACTAAAAATATCTTAGAGAATTTGGCATTCCTTGAAAATCTACTGTTATCTGGCAGAGTCAACAAGGAGAATTTTAATTTCTCTTGAGGCTACTTTACAGCTTTGTGAGTCAGAGATCTCATCTCTTATTGCCATTAGAATAAGCAGCAGAAATGAATGCCAAAAATGTCTATATTGTCGTATTTACTACAATTTCATTTACCTATTCAAGCTAAAAAGTAACCTGCTTTTCTAGTAAAACTAAAAATTGCGTACAATTTAAATTTAGTTCAATTCTTTTCTAGGTCATTTATTTTCTTTCTTACCAATGTATCAGACCTGTGTTTCATTTCCCTTACAAATCAGCCTAAACCTCAGGGTCAAACATTTCAACACATGCCTTATTTCATTCTTGACCCTTATTCATCTATACCACCAATGACCAATCCGGCACCAATCTAACCATCACTTGCTCTAATACTGCTATCAGGATGCCAAGAAGCATTATGGTAAGGAATATAAGCATACTAATTCCACAACACTACAAATTCATGAATCTCCTATTTACTTGGTAGGCTAAGCATAATCAGCAATCATTTTTTCTGTCTCTTTTCAATACTCTTCTATTGCCAAGCTTTATCACTAATTTCTAGAATCCAGTTCCATTTCATAATCAAGACTCTCATCAGATAGAATATTTCATATTGAAAAGTAGAACCTGTTAATTGCGGACCTAATAACTACCTTTCTAAAAAGTCCATACTGCAATTTTATACATCCCACCTCCTTAAAAATCATTACATATCAATAATCTCCTCTCGTATCTTCAAATTTGCTACCTTAGGAGTTTCTTCCTCTCAACTCAGTTTTCCTACACTTTATTGTCCTCTAAATTACCATACTCTGCCTCTTTTCCATTATTAAACACGCTAAATGCTCACTATTGCTTCTATACCACCTCCTATGCACTTAAAATAACTGTGAATTTCAAACGTACAAAAGTTTCAAGAACAGTACAAATGTTTCCCGTATCTCCATCACCACTTTTCTTCCCTCCCTCTCTCCATATAACATACACACATAACTCCATGACCATTAATCTTTATTCTGAACCATTTAAAAGCAAGGCTGCTGACTTGATACCCTATTACCTCTAAATATCACAGTGTGTATTTTTCTAAAACGTATTTCCCTACGTAAGTTGCGAAATCAATACTAATAACACTACCAATAACAATACTGGTAACAACCAAATCTACAGGCCCCATTCAAATTTTGTCAACAATGCTCTCTTTTCCTTTTTGGTCCACAAATCCATATACATTATATTTAATTGGCATGTCTCATCAGGCTCCTTCAATTTGGAATACTTTCTCAAGCTTTCTCTTTCATGTCCTCAGCAGGTTATAAAGAATACAGGCCTTACAATCTGCAGGATGACCCAAAACCTAGGTCTGTCAATGTTTCCTCATGACCAGATTCAGGTCATATTATCTTTTGCAGTAATTCCACAAACAAGAAGCTGTGTTTTTCTCAGGGCACCACTTCAGAGAACACACAATGTCAACGCATCCCAGAGCTAGTGAAGTTAACATGGTTACATTAGTATTTCCAAGGTTTTTCTCCTGTAAATTTGCAATGTTTGCTCTTTAACTGATTAGCATCTTTTGGGGACATACTGCAAGATCTTCAAACTAAGATCTTCTACTAGTCTCTACCCACTAATTTAAAAAAAAAAAAAATCAGCCACATGAATGAATACTTTGGAGAAGGGAATCCCAGGCAACGTCCTAATATAAGACTTTAAGTCACAAATGGGCTTCGCAAGTCTGAAGTACAAGGGATCAGTGTACCTGAAGTACAGTAGCAGAGAGGAACTTATCTTACAGATATTTGTATGTATTTCCCCTATCAGATGGTAAATGTTTTGCAAGAATGGACATTAGTCATTTTTATATCTCAAATTGCTTGATTCATTCATCATTTGTCGTATGCCTCCTGTATACATCAGATACTCTGCAAGGCACAACAGATCTAAACAATAACAAAGACAAAGACAAAGCTCACAACTTAATAGGAAAACAGAAATCTGTCATTGGAATGTAATAGGAAAATACAGTGTAATAGAAGCACAAAGTTAAGTGGCAGTACTCCACATTCAGAAGACAGACTATCATATCTTTTAACTGTCAAGTTTCAAAAGTTTAGTTTCTATTAAGTGTATTCAATTTTTCAATTCCCATTCCCTCTTCAGTGTACTGCAATCTCATTCCTATCTCTAATGCTAAACCTGAACAGTTTTTGGTCTTAGTCTGTTGGAGCTGCTATAACAAAATACCTTAGACACTTGTTAATTTGTAAACAGAAATTTATTACTCGCAGTTCTGGAGGCTCGCAGTTCTGAACTCGCAGTTCTGGAAAGTGCCAGTAGATGTGGTGTCTGGTAAAGGATCTCTTTGTGCTTCAAAGATAGTGCCTTCTAGCTGTGTCTTCACATGGTTCCCTTGACCCTCTTTTGTAAGGGCACTAATCCCATTCACAAGGGCTCCATTTTTTTTTTTTTGAGACAGAGTCTTGCTCTGTCACCCAGGCTGGAGTGCAGTGGCCAGATCTCAGCTTACTGCAAGCTCCGCCTCCCCGGGTTCACACCATTCTCCCACCTCAGCATCCCGAGTAGCTGGGACTACAGGTGTCTGCCACCTCGCCCGGCTAGTTTTTTGTATTTTTTAGTAGAGATGGGGTTTCACCGGGTTAGCCAGGATGGTCTCGATCTCCTGATCTCGTGATCCACCCGTCTCAGCCTCCCAAAGTGCTGGGATTACAGGCTTGAGCCACCGCCCCACCCACCCTAGGGCTCCATTTTTGAGACCTCATCTCCTAAAGCCCTCACCTCTTAATACTACCACATTGGGGATTAGGTTTCAACACAATAATTTTGAGGCGACAGAAACATTCAGACCATAGCAGTCATCAATTACCTTGACAAACCCAAAGGATGTTTTAGAGTACTAATCTCACTTTAGGTTTCTGCCTTTCATGAAATTATCATCTCCTGACTTCTAAGATATCACACTTTTTTTTTTTTTCCCCTAGCCTCTCAGGCAGCTTCGCGGTCTCAATTATTGACTCTTCTTTTATCTGCTTTAAAAGCTGAAGTTTCAGCCTTCTCATGTTAGATACATACGAGATAATGTATTCCATTTTCCAAGCTGAATGATTCCTAAGCTAAATCTTCTAACCTAAATCTCTGAGTTCCCACTGCCTACTGGGCATTTCTATTTGGCTTTCCACACAGATATCTCCAAGTCAACATGTTTCACCTTCACAAACTTCTCCCCTTAAATTCCTACCACAGTAAATTACAGGACTTTCTAAATCACAGAAGTTAAAAATATGTCATCCTATACTCTTCCATCTCTCTCCCAACATACAAATCAATCTCTCGAGTCTTACAAATCCTGTTTTTAATCTGTCAATTCCATCCCACTGTGACTGTTTAATCCCTGACTTCTTTTATAGATCACTGCCAGAATCTTTTTGCCAATTTCTCTGTATATAGAGTTAGTTTGAATCCATCTTCTACAATAATGCCAAAGGGTTCAATGAAAAGAGAAATTCTACTCACTCTTCTAACCAAATCACAATCATTAGCTCTCCACTGCCTTCAGAAAAGAAATCCGCTATTTAGCAGGTCACAAAAGTATCTTGATTTTGCACCACACCAATATCTCTAGCTCTTTATGATGAGCCATATTTATTCTATGCCATATCCATTAATACACAATTGCATGTTACATTCTCCCCCCAAGTCTGTAAATGCCTTTCCCTAAGTGTGCAATATCCAATTCAACTCCTAAATTTACCAAGCTGTTACTACTCTAGTCAATTTCCCTTACCATCTCCTACCACAAGGTTGGATTAGATACCTATCTCCTATGCTATCTCAGCACCTCGTATACCTCCTGTCAAGGTTTTATCACATTATATCAATATTGTTTGTTTACCATCCTTGAACTCTCGAAGAACAAATACACTTTCAATTCTATATCCCAACGGCTTAGAACAGTAGCTGGTTCATAAAACTCTGAAGTTCATTAAAGGAATGCATAAACTCATTTTCTTTATTATACAATATTTATTAGAATCAGAGAGACATTTTATGTTTCTGAAAAGGGGGGAAAACTCTGCTTTTTATAAGGTGTTCCATGTATTTTTGAGTGCCTTAGTTGTGAAAATTCATTAACTCTACTTTTCTCTGGTAAATGTTACTTAATGAAATGATTTAGAAACCAAGTAAAAAAACATTAAAAGGCTAAGAGAGAATTAGGGAACAAAATTTGACTTGGCAATTATGCTATTTCCCACCTTGGGTTTTTCTCATTAATATAATTGGGAAAGCACCCATTCTTAAAATACTACAGTACAAAATAATGATACATTTTCCTAATACAGAATATCAATTATCAATTACAATGATTTCCTTTTTAATTCTTGTATACTATTTATAAATAAGATTTTATTTGGATAAAAAATCAAAGATAAAATTTACTAAAATCTGTAAGTAGCAGCAGGGAAAATCTAATGACTGCTTACTGTGTATTTTGTTCAGTACTAATTATATGCATTAATTCACGTAATCCCACAAAAATCCTATGTGGTTGGTTCTATTATTAATCTACTCCCCTCTCTCTTTAGGAGATGAGAAAACTGGAGATTAAAGAGGTGACGTAATCTGTCAGTTTCACTAGCAGAAGTCGTAAAGCTGTGACTAAAAGCTCTGATGTCAAAGTTGATGCTTTTAACCACAGTATTCTATGCCTCCAGCTGTCCTGTTCAGAAAGGACTCAAGAGAATTAATCCCTTGGAAAAAGTTTTCAAATATATATACACAAATATCTTAGAAATAAATCTGCAAGGTCTTAAAATACCAATTATATAAAAAGGAAATATTGATTGGTCCATTACCAAATTGTTATCTCCAAAAATAATAACAGTATGTTCTCTCACAGGAGTGTTTCACTGGTCAATCATGATCTACTATCTTAAAGGCTGATTCTATGTATTTCCAAGACTGATTTCCAAAGGACTAGTGTCTAGTGTGTGCCTAGTGAAATGAAAAAAACACTCAGTGCCCATTTTATTAAAGAATAATATGAATAGTGGACATATGTGTAACCTACCACCACTTGAAGTGAAAATAATAAAAATACAAGAATTTTTTTAAAACACAGTGCCCTCATATCTTTGTATCTCTTATTATAAGGTAACATTCTGAAATCTGCAACTACAAATCACCAGTAAAATATTACAAATGAGACTGAATTTGGCACAATTAACAAATTCTATCACATTCTTAAAAAATAAACATCTTTAGACTTTTGGTAAGACCATATAAAATAGCACAGCACTACTTTTCTTCCCTTAATTGATGTGCTTTCAACTAAAGAAATAACCAAAAAACAGCTTCCTCTTCACATATTATTCCTGTTCTCTAAATCACATGCCCTTAAAAGAAATAATCAAATGTCTAGAAAAGGATAGCATTTTTTTTCTGTACAGAGCCGAATAAATATTTTAGGCTTTGCAGGCCATATGTTCTCAGTCAAAACTACTCAACTCTGCCGTTGTAGTGCACAGGCAACCATAGACAATATATAAACAACTGAATATGCCTGTGTTTCAATAAAATTGCATTTATAAGAACAAATAAACTGAGTTTGACACACAGGCAGTAGCATGCTGAACCCTGGTTCACAAAGCTCTTCCAGTCCGTACCTACCAGACTCATCAGAGAGCAAAAAGCACACTATTTCACTGTATTCTCCCTAAAGAAATTTCAGGAGATTATATGTCTAATTAATATCAAAACATGTAAAATGCTTCATAAAATATGACAAACAAATGCTTACAATCCCTATCATTTTTAAAGAAAGACTTCCTGCAAGGTTCTTTACAATGGCATAACTTTATATTGACCAAAATGTAATACAAAAACACAATGTAATGCTCCTTTTTCATTATTTTAATTTATTATTGTTTTTGAAAGAATTCTTTCAAACATAAGAAAAACCAAATTTACTTTAGGTTTTTAGAGGTGAATTTGAATATAACCATATTAAACTTGAATGGCTAAATTAATTTTCAATTACTATTTGAGAGCAAATTACTACTGTTGGTAGGCACTTCAGCAAATATAGAGATGCCTATTTTCCACTCTGAAAATAATACTTGATACAAGAGAAGGTAAAGGGGGAAAATACTGATGTAAGAAGTGATCTGCAAATGCCTGAGGTAGATTAGAGTCAAGGGAAAAGAAAAGTATAAAAATGCATTGCTACATCCTGCCATTTAGCTGTTTTACAGATGACTGGGTGTATGGATAGAGGAGAAGTAGTAGGTATAAATAGGTCTCAGTTTACAAGCAAATTCACTAAAAAGAGGAATCTATAATTGTCATAACTACGTAAAATTCACAGCTGTTCTCTTCAAAGACAGATAGGAAAATTTCCATTTAACTTCCATTTCAAATTTTCTTATTTCAAAAGAAATTAAAAACCTTCTGAACAAATGCATACCTTCAGCCCACAGGGTAGTGTTTAATAATAAATATCATCACAATAGTGTAGTATTATGCTTAATGAATGTAGATGTTAAGGCACCCGAAAATAAAATATTTCCAAAAGTAATTTTCTCACTTACAATAAAGCTCGAAAGCTTTGCTTTTCTCCATTCTACAGGTTACAAGAAACGATAACAAATAAATAAACCTAAAGAGGTTCTTTAAACACAACATCAGATATTTTGAAGAATGAAGTGTTAAGAATAACAGGTAATAAGAGTATTAGATATGCTCAGAATTTTTTAGCTTTTTTTAAATCACTATTTTAAGGGAAATTTCTCATAGACAAGCAAGTGGTTTTTTACAGATAATATAAAAAGGTATATTTAATAATCTCATACAATTATAAAAAGGCACATTTAATAATCTCTCAACATACTTAGGAAATGTCCTTGGTTTAAAATTAAAATTATTTTATGACATTTTGCAAAATGTCAAACTGTGTATTTGATATATGTTGAGAACTATACTTATTCACGATGCACAAGCATATTATAACTTTGACTGTGCTGCAACATGTCACTTAGAAACTTTCTGAATTTGGATAAAGTCCAAATTTAACTAAACTATTCTGTTAGAGTAAGTGAAACCACCTGAATTTCCAGTTTCCCATTAAAAGAAAAAACCAAGATTTTACTTCAAGTTCACTTATAAGCAAAATTTCCTCAATTACATATATGAATATAAATAATACTTTAAAAATTACTTACAGTAAATATCCGTCTGCCAGTTCGATCAAAAGTTACACAGTACACAGATGACAAGTGTCCAAGAATTCGTTTATGCATTTTCATGTGCTGATATACTGCAGTTGGAACAAGTCGCTCAAGTCTGTATTTCCCATTCAGCTTCCTTGAAAACAGAGTATCCGCTACCAAGAAAAAGAAGGAAAATAAATGTAATCTGGAAATTAATTTTCTTAAATTATCACCTTTTAAGAATTCATATATTCCAATTTGTCATGTGCTGGTAAAAATAAAGATGCTTTCTGATATACATGGCTTCTAGTTAAAAGTCTTTAAAGTACTGAATAAAAACATTGTTTCACCTAAAATAAGTCAGGCACTATCATTCTCACTTTGTAAGCAGGCAAATGGAGTTAAATGACCTGTCCAAAAATCACAAAGTAAGGCATGAAGCTAGGATTAAAGCTCAGATTTCTTCACTCTCTGGCTAGCGCTCTTCAAAGGCACTTAAAACTGGAACCCAGTGTACTTTTCGTTAACCAGTAACACTTGAACACTCTGAATCTGACAGGCAGAATGATATTTAAAAATCTCTTTGTAACAAGTGAAGACAAAGGAATACATCATTTGCATTATTCAAAAATAATAATTAAACCTGGAATCTTGCCAAACACCTGTATAATGATTCCTTATTTAGAATCCATTAGCTTTCCCTTTCAACTCATTCGTTCTAATCATCATTCAAGATTTGACTGAAGTTTATCTTCTGTCCCAAAGCTTGATACATTGACTCCAGCCGAAAATGTCCTCTCTTCCATCTAAATTACTACTATACTTATTTTCTATACTGGTAACTTTGGACAAAGAAGGTGCTCAATAAATAGATGTTGACTGATCTGCAGGCACATTATTAACCTACAGATGATCTTCTAATACAGGCTTTTTTTTTTTCTAACAGTGACTGCCATCTACATTGGGTAATTAGCATTAGGTTTCTCACTTGAATTTAGCCTTAAAGAAAACTAAATATATATACAAACTACTACTTAACCAAGGTACAGAGCCCAGTAATTATGCCCTAAAGTTGGTAAAACATAAATATATTGGTTGTATTATAAAGAATCTCAGTATTGCTTATATTATTCACATCCAATAAATGTTTGGCTCATACTATATTTCCAGCCACTGTGCACCCCACTGCCCCCACCCCAAACCCCCAAAGAATCTCTGGGCCTGGTAGGAGATATATAGCCTTTACAGGTTCCTAAGCAATAATATTTCAAAGAATAATTACACTATGCTTGTATGTTCTTTTATCACAGCAATAATTTTATATTCTGATACAGTATTTCTCTTGCTGTTAGCATGTAAGTTCTATGCAACAATCTACCACAACACTTGGGAATTTCTAAGACAAGGTAGGACAGTCGTGAATTAGCATATTTAGGCTTAAGTTGGTTATATAACAATTTAACAGACACTCAGTAAGTTTCAATCATAGCCTCGTCCCCTGATACATTTTCTTCATGCCCATGAATGGCCTGGTAAAAGACATCCTCCAATGCTTTGGCTCCAAATGTATTTAATGCAAGAATCACACAAAAACGACAGACATCAATTTTCCTGCCAAATAAGAACTAAAATCATCTTATCCAAACACCAAGGATCACTCACATCTCAGATTCACCTGTCCGTTGTAAGAAAATAAGTGATGACATGCCACATAAACACTGACAGTATTACCAAGATGTACTTTAACTCTAACCAAATCAAAATGTCGAATTTTAGGAAACTAACAGTGTTCAGGTGTGAAAATATGACTGTTGGAAATAATATATCAAGACACGTTTCTTAATGATGATTGAGCATTAGTATATAGGTCAGAATTTTTAAGATAAATTTGTTATAAAGACCATCTGAAAATCAGAGATGATGAAGAATTTTATAAGCAAAAACTACTTCTCTTAAAAGAAAATGTTACTGCCTCTTAAACACAGGTTTTACTGAATCCTTGACCTAGACTGGGATTAAATCCATTTTCATTTTGGAAGCCAATTGAAAAAAAAAAATAAGAATAACCTTTTCAAAGTTACTTTACAGTCAAATTTTCAAGCAACATTTTCCAGAATTAGGTGAAATATATTTATAGCTAACACTATATTCCACAGTATCATTTGTAATGCTTAGCTACCAATTAACTATTGGCTATCTATACTATGACTACATTCTGAAGGAAAAGGTACTTAACAGAGTCCTGGCTCTCAAACATTTACAAACTTGTGTAACAGCACTAAAAGATGTGACATACAGAAAGAACATATGTAGATTCCCAGGTAATAAGGTGGTGGTTCAAAGTTTCTAACCATAGGATTTAGAGGAGAAAATATAAGTATAGTTCAGTAGTTGCACAACTGAAGAGGTTGAATTTGAGGAAGGCGTGACCATATCAAATAGGTAGATAATTTTTATAAAGAGAGAGGGATGAGCTAGGACTCACATTCGATGAACTCACACTTTCTTTTATAATACCATTTGGAAAATGTCTCTCTCTCCTATCAGATCTTAAGTACCTTAAAGACAAAAACTCTCTTATGTTTCTCAAACCTGAGTATAGAGCCTTTTAAATTTAAAAAGTATGTAAATAAATCTTCCTTAATAATAAGATATACAAGATGGTTCAATTTAATTTATAGTTTTATGGCAGAATGGCAAATGGCAATTATCCACTTTCTAAAGAAATTAGTAAGAGACCAACTAAATTTTTGAGTAAAAAGGAAATGACTCTTCGATTATTGGAAGTCCTTAAATTTTATTAAACTAGAACATCAATTTTTAAAATGAGCATGGTTAAACAGATAAGGGGACACAAAGGGATAAATTCTTTATAGGACATTATAATTTAACCTAAAATCAAGAAGCATACATGACTTTCATTTTAAAGTACATTTATTTTTGTAAGTATAGTGATAGAAACTCTTAAATAAAGCTTACCGAAGCAAATCTCTATTCTTTTTTCACTTGGCAAATTCTTTTTTATCCTCTAGGATCAGTTCAAATGCAACCTCTTCTAGGAAGATTTCAAAAGCATCCTAACTGGTTGCCCTACAACATTGCTCCTCTGTTCAAAACTGCAATGCTCTTCATTTCATTCAGAATAAACACCAACTTCCTGATACATCAGCCTAAGACAGCCCTGCAGAAACTCGTCTCCTATTATCTCTGACCTTACCTGCTACTTCTTGCCTTGACCTGCTTCAGCCACCCCAATCTCCTGTTCTTCCAACACACCAGACATGCTCCAAACTTAGGTTTGCACTGGCTGTTCCCTCTTCACGCAGTCTTTCTCCACATATGGCTAATTCCCTTATCCCTTTTCAAGTCTTTTCTCAGATGTCTGCTACCTTCTGAATAAAGCCTAACCTAACCAGACCACTGAAAATAGCAATACAGCCCCTGCCATCACCCATAACTCCTGATCCCCTTTTATTCAGCTTTATATTTGCTCTTCATCTATCACTTATTACCAGACATATTTAATTATTTACTATATTCATTGCTTATTTCCTGCTTCCTCCTACTACAACATAATAAACTTCACATGGGCAGGATTTTATTTTGTTATCTGATTAGCCTAAGAGCTGACAATGATGGCTAGCAATTAGTAGATGACTGACACAGGCTGGTGAATTAACAAATAAATTACATATTAATAAAAATAATTAGTTTGGTGGTTACAGTGACCCACACCTGTAATCCCAGCACTTTGGGAGGCTGAGGTGGGCAGATTACTGGAGGTCAGGAGTTCCAGGCCAGCCTGGCTAACATGGTGAAACCTCATCTCTACTAAAAATACAAAAATTAGCTGCCAAGGTGGTAGGCGCCTATAATCCCAGCTACATGGGAGCCTGAGGCAGCAGAATAGCTTGAACCCGGGAGACAGAGGTTACTGTGAGGTGAGATCATGCCACTGCACTCCAGCCTGGGCAACAGAGCAAGACTCTGTCTCAAAACAACAAAAATAACAACAACAAATTAGGTTTAAGAATTAAAAAAAAAAAAAAAAGGAAGATTTAGCTCACAGATTTAAAGGATTTGAAATATCTCTAAATAGTGCTTCATTTTAACTGCCTGCTAAATGAATTTAACTGGGAAATAAGGGGGGAATGTATTCACTTAACTTTCTGAATATAGAGCATAAATGAAATAAAAATTCCAGAAATCACTGTTATCCATTTGAATAAAGTCTGAAGTTAAAAAGGAGCAAATACTGAAAAGTGTCATTTACACCAAATCATTCAGAACAGTCTTTGAAATAAAGTATAGGTGCTCAAGTCTACAAAACTAATTAGTAGAGATCAACAAAAGGCCCACAACTTCTTGAACATCAGCTGTAACTATGTGCATATTCAGCCCTTGGGTTCTCATCCATTACTTCTTTATGTGCTAGGATAACAAGTCAAATTCCCCCACAAGTCATTTCTTACTTCACACCTATTTTTCAAGAATTGATTTACTTATCCAATCATAATACTAATGCATATTCAATTTAAGAACATAAATGAGAGAAGAAAAACCCATAATTCTATTGCCTATAGCAATCAATTTTAAAATTTTGCAAAGGTTTATCTCATAAACAGCATTTTAACAGCTATGTTGTATTCCTTAATGAAATAAGAGGTTTTAAGTCTGACAGACCTGTGTTCAAATTTGTCACCATGGAGACTTTAAGCAAGTTACTCTTTCTAAATTTTAATTTCTCCAGTTACATTATTAGAGAAACATTTCCCTATACCACAATATACCTGGCTTTCATATTATGCTGTTCTTTGACATCCCACAATTTCACAAATTTTACATAGTCAATTCTATTAATATCTTCTACTGCTTTAATATGAAGTCCTCCTACTCAGCCCAACAGAACAATAAACATCTACTTACTTTTCTTCTACTTTTTTGTGGTTTAGATTTCTCACTTAACTCTTTAATCCATCTACAATTATAATACTCATTATGAGGTCTCTAAAGATTATGTTTTTCTTCCTCAATTAATTGATCATTTGTTCCAGTCTTTCCATTTACTAAATAATTCTTTTCTATTAAATTCTGATTACATTATCATATATATATCATACCGTATATATATTATATATATCATACCGTAGATATATTATATATATCATACCGTAGATATATATATAAAACCGTATATATATATAACCGTATATATATATATCTCTATCTTTTTTTCTGTGCTGGGCCACTGACATAACTGACAGTCTATTTATATGCCAATACCAAAATTTTAATATTACATTCAATTATGTTTTAATATTTATTTGTGTATTCCTCTCATAAGTCCACTTAAAAATGTTGTATATTGATTATTTGTTAATTTTGAAATTAAACAGAAAGTTAAAAAATTTTTGTTGGAAATGTAAATTTAACTTTACTACCAAACTGATACCTTTCTATCTAAAACATGGTGCTTTCTTCCTGTTGTTCGGCCCAAGTTTTCAATGCAGATGATTTTTTAAAAAGATAAACATAATGAAGTTACCTCATTTTCTCTCACTGTATCATTTGAACCAAGTTCATAAAGAAAGAAAAAGGTAGCTGCCATAAAAGAGTATCTGCAATAACCTAATAACTACATTTTTGAGGGCACTAGAAAAATACACGATAAAAAAAAAAAAAAAAAAAAATCCCTGCAAATAAGTACTATAGCAAAAATACCATTAGCTCCCTACAAAATGTTTAGGCTTTTTTCTCCTTTTGCAAAGATCTTTGTAAAATGAACACGTACACATGATAAAGCTGCAATAAATTACCCAAGATCAAAATTAACCATGGTTAAAAAAGATGACTTGGAAAAAAATGAAAATGACTATGAATTAACAAAATACAAAGGTTAGTTTTTTTTGTTATTATTGTTTTCTAACTGTTAATAACAATATAACATGCTATATAATACCTACTCCAGTGCAGGAAAGCTGTTCCCTCCTAATCAGAAATGGAGGACCACAAAAACAGTGCTTACAACTTCTGCCAACTCATGAAAGCAGAGCCCTGCTGGCAGCCTAATGAAATGCAAGGAAAAGCATGTAGCTGTAGATTCTAAAACCTGGAGAACCAATTTGTGTACAGTAGAAGAATTAAGTGAGGAGGCACAAGAATATGTAACTTGGAAGGTATCTTAGTAAAATTTGGGCCTTTTCTGAAGCAGAATCGGGGGGTACTCAGACAAGAAGCATCAGTATTTTAAGAGAAGGTTTTCATTAATTTTACTTAATTCATTTTTTTATCCTCTGTTGACTAGTTTTACTTTTTTTTTTTTGAGACAGAGTCTGACTCTGTCACATAGGCTGGAGTACACCAGCGCAATCTCTGCAGCCTCCACCTCCTGGGTTCAAGCAATTCTCATGCCTCAGCCTCCTGAGTAGCTGGGTGCACAGGTGTGCACCACTATGCCTAGTATTTTTTCTATTTTTAGT
Organism: Papio anubis; assembly: GCF_008728515.1. Lineage (NCBI taxonomy): Eukaryota > Metazoa > Chordata > Mammalia > Primates > Cercopithecidae > Papio > Papio anubis. The sequence goes on from NC_044981.1 coordinate 74,288,450, forward strand.
AGAGACAGGGTTTTTCCATGTTGGTCAGGCTGGTCTCGACCTCCCAGCCTCAAGTGATCTGCCCGCCTTAACTTCCCAAAGTGTTGGCATTACAGGCATAAGCCACCATGGCTGGTCTTGACTAGTTTTATACTGTGATTCTAATTAAAGAAGACACTTGGAAGGAAAGCTCCCAGGTTTTCTGTAAATAAAATGCAAAAGTAATTAAAATTTCTAATTAACATCTACAGAAATGATTCCTAAATTAATAAAAGGGAGTAAATTCTAAATAATCAGTACCAGGTTTCATTTTAATCTCCACAACCTGTATTAATAAAGGCTTTGGCTTTCTACATATACAATTAATAACTATCACTGTAAAACAAGAGTTTGGAACTCTGACACTAAACTTGAGTGAACTATAAAAATGTTGATAAAAACTTAAGAGTACATGAAAACAAATTCCAAACTGATTTACCCCTCATACATGCCATCTCCAATTTTAGATGATAATTAGATTTTCCAAGAAAATAATGCTATATTCATGACTAGACATCAGAGAGCAATGTCTATAAAAGTGACCTTCCAAGTTCATCAGTCCATTAAAAGTCCAAATAGTTGTTTATATATGGTGTTGGTGATTTCAGAATTTCTATCAGATAAATGTATCGTGTGGCATAAAGTAATAAGGCATAAAATTACTTGAAATGTTATTCATTTTAGAGATCCACGAAAATGTTCTAATGAAAAGGAAATATGAGTGAGGGTCACAAAAAAAAATTGCTAATCATAACTTTCTAACAGAAGTTATGCTAAAGCCAGGCATCAAACACTTGAGAAAATAGCTACAAAGGAAGAGGAAAGCAACAAAGGTTTAGAGTTATGAGAGGTTTTTACTAGGACTTCAAGAATCTGATGATAAAAAAAAGTCTTATCTGCTGCAATTAATAATGTGGGTATAAATGTCACAATACAGTACACAACAAGGAGAGGAAAAACGCTACAGAACACTCTTATGTAGCAAGTTTAGAGAATAACAGCTAGTATTTACTGAGTGTTTTACTACATACCAGGCACTATTCAAAGTATTTTACATATATTCTCATTTAATCCTCACCAATCCTTTTAAGTGGGTACTTCCATTATCCCCAATAAGCAGATATGCCTTACCAATAAGGAAACCAAAGGATAAAATGTAATTTACTAGAGGTGGAGCCCAGGTTTAAACTCAGGCAGTCTGGTGCCAAAGACTATACCCTTACCTATTACATGCTGCCTATGTAGAGCAATATTAGAAAAGAAAGACTGAAAGAAAACATGCCAAAGTATGTATAGCAGATAAGGAGTGAGACTGATTAATTTTTGAGCTGTTCTGTTTTCTAAACTTTCTCCATTGAGCATACGTTCATTCTAATTTTTTATAACTCAATCTACCTCAAGGAATTCAAAAAACCAATATGAAAACTCTAAAATATCTAAAGAGATTAGCTTAAATTCAAAGACTGACAAAAATAAACCTAGAGATAAAGATGCAAGGAATTTAAATTTATTTAATCATAAAAAAGAAACACTAATGCCTAAGCATATTACAGTATATGAATGCATATTATGCTACAGAGAATGACAATTGCGTATTTGAAAATGGACTGAAAAAACGGTATGCTATAAAGGAAGAATTCACATCAGTTTTGATTTGCAAGTTGTAAGATAATATTACAAAGCAGGCCATCAATTTTGTTTGTAAGTTTTGTTTGTGTAATCTTTTCCATTGAATTTTTAAACTAAAAGACAAACATGTCAAAGATAGTTTAGGTTCCATTTTATTTAGGAGGGAATCGTATAAGGAAGAATGTTTAATTCACTATAGAGCCACAACGTGAAGACCCATTACTAACACAGGTATCAAGGAAGTAATGACAACCAAATACTCATAAATCGAGGGCCAGAGATAATTCTGGGAAATTATTCAATACACGTTGGTTTACTTCTACAGTACCATCTGGTCTCTACATCACACTGTACCAGCAAGTAGCAACCAACCAACATCAAAACAGGACAAATAAATCATCATAATGGTAACTATAATGAATGACAGTCCCAATAAAGTACAAAGAACCAGGCTGCAACATAAAAAGGTAATTCTGTAGTCACCTTTTTGTCTACAAAAAAAGGAGGGCAGGTAACTGGGAATAGAAGAGTAAGGGGAAATAGTCACCTGAGCAACATAGCACCCACGAGAGCTTCTCTCTTTGCTTTAATACTATAACTAAAATAACCAGTATGCACAGCAGCTACTTTCCAGATCTCTAGATATTCAATTTTGGTGTTTAGCTGCACCTCCTGTTTGAAACATATTTTGTTTTTAATATTTAGCAGATACCATAAAGATGAATAATGTCTGAAAAGGAAAACCCAAATACTAAACTAAAATAAAATACAGAAAATGAAAAGATGATTCCAAGAGTTAAACAAAAAATTTCATGAACCAAGGACATAAAGAGCACTAATAAAAAGGGTAGATATGATAATTATTAGGAATAGTATTGAATCTTTCTCCTATTTTATTTCCTGGAAACCAGTCTGATGCTACTTCGAGCAGAAAACACACAATGACCTAATGTTTTCAGTTTTAAATATTTTTAAATGTTTATAGTTATTTTAATAACAATTTTTCTTTTAAATAAACATTTTTTAAGTTAGTTAGGTCCTAATGTCAAACATTTTAATCACTCAATTTTGAGTCAACAAACATTTATAGAGCACCTATATGGGCCAAATATGGGCTAGAGGATATAAGAGGGAAAAAGAGAAGACATGGTACTTACCCTCATGGAGATTGCAGTCTAGCAAGGAAGAAAGACATGAAACAAGGACTTACAACAATGTTAAGTGTTATCAAATAGAAGGTATAGGGGAATCTTGAAATCTATAGCAAAGGGTTCTAATCACATTGGGGGTGGGGAGTGGATATCTGGGAGTCTGGGAAAACTTCTCTGAAAAACTGACATTTAAATTAAGACCTGAAAAATGAACAGCCACAGAATGCTGATGGGAGCGGAGCATATTCCAGGTTGAGGAAACAGCATGTGCAATAGTCTGAGGCTGGAAAAAGCATAGCATTCAAGCAACATAAAGAAGTCAGGATTGACTTGCACACAGAGCACAGAAAGGGCAAGTGTCAAGAGAAGAGACGAGAAGGTAGGGGGGCGGACTATATAGAACGCTTTCTAAGCTATGTTAGGTATTTTGGACTAAATTCCAGCAATTATGAGTTGAAGTTTTAAGGGAGAAAAGAGTGCAGTAACATACATAGTAAGATTTATTTTGGGATAATTCATTGCAGTTTTCTCTTAACCGCAATGAGAATGAATTGGAAAGGATATAACTAAAAGCAAAAGCTAACTTTGCAAAAGAAATCAAAGGGCTCTGAAAACAAAATTTCATTTTAGAAAAAAATTAACCAGCTTGACACCAAAATTATCAACACTTTCTCAAAGAATTAAATACCTGATCTCATAAGTATCTATCTGACACTACATAAAAATTGAAAGAACATACCACGTTTCATTGGGTCTAGAGTTCAAATACTGAGGCAAAATTCAAACAACTGCTATTCCCAAATCAACAAATGGACAGAGCTGACACATTAACACATAATTTCAGAGAAGGCAAAAAGGTGCTATATAAATGTGACATAAAGTTAAAAGCATAAGATCTGAGGTACATGCATACATACACACACAAAAACAGAGATATAATGTCATTGGTTACTGCTTTCCTAAGCTTCAGTTTCCTCATTAATAAAGTAGGATCAGCTGAGTATGGTGGCTCACACCTGTAATCCCAGTACTTTGAGAGACCGAGGTAGGTGGATTACTTGAGGTCAGGAGTTCGAGACCAGCCTAGCCAACATGGTGAAACACCGTCTCTATTAAAAATACAAAAATTAGCCGGGTGTGCTGGCGCATGCCTGCAGTCCCAGCTACTTGAGAGGTTGAGGCAGGAGAATGGCTTGAACCTGGGAGGAGGAGGATGGAGTGAGCCAAGATTGCGCCACTGCACTTCAGCTTAGGTGACAGAGCAAGACTCAATCTCCAAAAAAATTAAATTAAATTAAATTTAAAATGTAGGGTTATCTTAAAGAGTTGCTATACAAAGCAGATGAGACAAAATGTTTTGCAAACTCAAAGGTATTTTATACTAACATCGATATGGACTGTCCCTAAATAATCAAATCTTCATGTGTCATAAAAGTTAATTTAACTCAACAGTTTTTGTTTACTTTTTAAAAGACTTTTGTTGGAGACCAATTTTCCCCCTGAGGCTTCTTTATGGAGCTGAACAAATTATTCCTTTGTTTATAAAAATATCTATTCAGCCCAATCTGATCATGGACTTCCCAGGTCCAAAAGATGTCTGGGAAAACACTGAAATATGTAACTTCAAAGGATCCCTGAAGAAATTCAAAATAGTCATGACCTTATGAGAAAATAATATCATAATTTGCTTCACGTACACAGATATGAATATTTAACAAAATCAAACCCAATAATCACTCTGGAAAAATAGGTGATACAAACTAAAAGGGAAAATGGCTAGTGATTCCTAATTACTACTGGAATTGCTTGCCAGATGTTTTATACAAAGTGGAGGGGATATCCCTCATCACATCTATAACCTAAAACCAAATGTTATCCTATTAGTTACAGAAGAAATTAAAACACAGCTAGCTACAAAAGCAACAATTTAAACTCACCTAAGGGAGTTTCATTTCTTCAAAGTTCCGCCCCCTTTTTTTGTCAACCATTAATTTGAAAAGAAATTTAAGCAGAAGAAAAAAAAATAAATATATATTTTATACATTTGATACTTTGGCATAATGAACATTATCTCCCTAAAAAAAAAAGCCAATACACCTTGACAGTCTCTCACAGCTAACCTGTTTTTAAGAGGCAAAAAAAGGGAGGAAATAGAAAAGCAAGGGAGGGGGCTAGGGAGAAAATAGTTAATAAAACAACAAAGGCCGGGCGCGGTGGCTCAAGCCTGTAATCCCAGCACTTTGGGAGGCCGAGACGGGCGGATCACGAGGTCAGGAGATCGAGACCATGCTGGCTAACACGGTGAAACCCCGTCTCTACTAAAAAATACAAAAAATTAGCCGGGCGAGGTGGCGGGCGCCTGTGGTCTCAGCTACTCCGGAGGCTGAGGCGGGAGAATGGCGTGAACCCAGGAGGCGGAGCTTGCAGTGAGCTGAGATCCGGCCACTGCACTCCAGCCTGGGCGAAAAGGCGAAAACCCCGTCCAAAAAAAAAAAAAAAAAAAAAAAAAAAAACAACAAAAACTGTGTCAAATAGAAATATGAAGATCATTCAGGGAAAACACTAAAAAACAAAGACCAAGACAAAAAAGAACATAACTGAGTCAACAATCATTAAACAAAAAAAAAAAGTATAAAACCTTTATAAGACTAAAATTATGACTAGAAAAACATAAGAAAATGAGCTCTAAAAGTAAAAATGGTTACTGAGAAACAACAGGTTAAAATAAACATATTTAAATAAGTGATGAGTAGATACCTAACTAGGAATAAAGTATGGATTGAGTAAGAAAATGGAAAGAAAAAACACTGAATAACTGAATACAACATATTAGAAAAAGATAAATGAACAGGAAAAAAACCCCACATATTATATCCTATAATTTGCTGAATTATATGTAACTGTTAACTTATATATTAAAATTATGTAATCTCACATATTTGTAATATAAAAATCATTGTAATAATTATGTAAGAAATAGGAGGAAAAATATAAACCTAAGAGTCTAAGAAAAAAAAAAACCTTGATTGAATAAATTTAAGAAATTACCAGCTACAGAGTAATTCAAACACAATATTGGAAATATGGCAAAATACAGCACAAGGTGAGAAAGAAGAGTCTTCTCTACAAAAACTTGCATCTAGCTTTAAGTGACTGTTTGCTATCTTTATTCAAACTAGTTTTCTCAGAGAATCACAAATTGTAAATGTAGACAAGATTTAAGACTTTTTTTTTTTTTTTTAATGCAAGGCTTCTTAGCATTAATTGGATGTCTGGGTAGTAAAGCTATTTTTCAACGCAAAGTTTTTTCCTTACACTCAAATATGTCTAAGAATCAGGATTCTCAAAACTCCTTATCCTCACCCAAAACTGCAGAACTTAATAGCAACCCTCCACAAACAAGTAAAATAAAATAATGGAAATACCTAGGCAAAACATCAAAAAAAGATGACAAATGAAAGACCTAGAGGTAAGAAGTTTACTTTGCTAACATGTCAAATGTAAGAAAAATGCAAACAAAGCAATCAGCAAAAACTGCTTTAATTTAATGTATTAAAATCTTTTTCACAAGATAAACATGTATTAAAACAATTTCTAAATTTAACCTTAAAAATCCCTTTAATGTATTTAGGTCTCTTCTTTCCTATCTCCCCTTATCCATGCACATTTATTACTGAAGTATAAGCAAATATAGAATAAACTATATCTGAAAACAGGCATAATGTGGGTATGGAGGTAAGAGAAAGGACAATACCAAAGATTCACTAATACCTTCGGAAGTAAATGCCGCTATGCCAAGTACACACTCACATCTCTCTACCACAATAAGAGAATCACAAGCTAGTAATAATAACAGATCAGTGGGATCTTTGGTCTTTGCTTTTGAAAACAGTATTAAAGGAGGTTCTAGAGCACTGGAAGGCAGCGGACCACTTTGGGTCTCTTGCTGAGACTGAGTTCTAGTTCAATTTTCACAACTTACATCAAAGACTAAAAGGTTCAAAGTAGTTGGGAATTATAAGCACATAATAAAATAAAACAGGATAAGAAAACACTGAGGCAAGTTCAAGTGGGTTCTCAAATTGTACAGGTATGTATTTTACATTCCAAGTGTAATGAACTGATAACCCAGTCTACTCATAAACCTTAATTCTTAAAAATCAGTTTCTAGTTTGGTGATTTTATCTTCTCTTACCATTCTTGGATCAAGTTTCTCTTCTTCTTTCTACCAACCTTCATTCCATTTTTGTAATGCCTTACCCACCTTTGAACTTTACTTGTCACATCCCAGTGTATCAATTTCATCAACTACCTACTACTTTTCATTTAATATTTACTAATGCTGAAGAGTTGGGTCTCTAAAGCACGATAAAACATAATGCCTGTCCTCCAGGACCTAAAGTATATTAGAGGAAACAAAGGTAAATAGCCATAATCATGTGATAAAATCAATAGTAGAAATAAGTAAAATCACTTAATTCTGCCCAGTTTAACATCTGAGTTTTAAAGAATAAATAGATACTTGCAGAATGTACAGAAAACAGAGGGGCATTCCAGAGAGAAATAAAACATGTGAGGAGACAAAAGAATGAAAATCAACATAGCTGATTCTATGAACTGCCAAAGAGTTGTACTAAGCTAGAGCACAAAGTGCAGGTGAGGACACGGGAGGAAAAGTGTGAAAAGGTCAGTCTTGTGTGATAGTGTCACATTAAAATGGTTGACACTATCATTCAGTCACTCTCAATGGGGGAAAGGAGAAGGCATGACATGATGATATGTGCATTTCAAAAAGTTTAGAGCAGTGATAATTTTGCCCAGGAGATATCTGGCAATGTCCGGAGACTTGTTAAATTGTGACAAGGGGGTAGTGGGGATGCTACTGGCAATTAGCAAGCAGAGGCCAGGGATGCTAATAAACATTCAACAATGCATAGGGAAGCTGCCTACACCCAGGAATTATCCGGCCCAAAATGTCTCAACAGTGCCAAGGTTAAGAAACCCTCGTTAGAACCTGACTCCTGGGATACAGGAATAGACTAGGGGCAGGGGCTTAAGCAGCGCTTAAGTTCTGAGATAGCAGAGGCCTTGTTCTTGCTTATCTGCAACTCCAGACCCTAGCCCAGTGCCAGCTATAATCAGGGATATACAATATTTACTTAGCGAGTGAATGAATAATGTAGGACTCCAGGCAAGAAGTACCAAGGCCTGAAATGTGGCTGTGGCAATGATAATGGAGAACAGGTTCAAGAAAGTAGAATAAACAGGTATTATTTATTAAATAGACATAAGAAATGAACAGTAAATCTAAAATAAAATTATCTCCAAGCTTCTGGCTTGGAATAACAAGGTTCAGAGAGCGTCAAAAATTACATTTTAGGTATTTTTAAGTTTGAGATGAATGTGAGATATTCAAGAGGTCCAATAGTTTCCACACGGTTTGAAATATCTAAGAAAATCCAATTTTGCCACCAGCTTAACCTAAAATTATCCTCTGAACTACAGTAAGAAGTCCAATAAAAAATTAACAAACCCTATGTCCAGTATGGTATCCTGGACTAGATCCTGGAATAAGAAAATGTAATTAGTATGAAAACTTAGTGAGATATGAATAAGGTCTGCTGTATAGTTAACAGGAGGGCACCGTTGGTTTAGTAGTTCTGAGGAACAGACCAGGTAATGCAAAAGTGTAACATTTGGGGACACTGCATGACGGGTATACAGGAGCTCTTTAAACCATCTGTGTAACTTCTCAGTAAATAATTTCTTACTCCAAAATTAAAAGTTTCTTTAAAGAAAAACAACTACTACCCCAAATGTGTCAAAATTTCAGTATTTGGGATCTATATTAAACGTTTAAATCTATATACGTATCTTAAGAAAAGCTAAAATGTCAAGAATTTTTTTCTTACCTCCACTGATACTTGGTAATACCACACCCACCAAGGAAAGAGCAAAGAAAACTTTTAAAGGTAGCCAGACAGAAAATGGCAAAGACTCAACAAAAGAAGAAATAAGTCAGTACTACAAACATTCGTATGTATTTTTTTAAATCTTCTGAACCATACTGTAACAGCTTGAAATAATATATTGTACCACTATGCAGGCAACTATTCTGGCAAGAAGACTGATGAATTATTTCTTCCCATCACCATCCTATTCATAACTTTATAGCGACAATAAAACAAAATATATACCATGGTGAACTCTAGCAAAACATAGTCACTAAACTATGACTAAGCAAGTTGAACCATTTTGATCAGTCTAGCTTCTCTGTAGTGCTTTCAAAACATATATGTAAATACACTTTTTTAAAGTAGGCAAAATGGGCAATTCATTACAGGTGTTTCTTAACATAAAGCAAAGATTTTCCTGAAAATCACAACAGGAGAGAAAAAAATTTATCTTAAACCCTAAAAATAAAATAGTCTTTCAGAAAGGTACATCAATTACCTGCTTGGCAATTAATTCTGTTACCTAAATGAATCAATTACATTTCTATGCTTGGATGCAAAACCCAAGGTATTTTTGCCATACGTATATATAGGGTTCTGTACCATCTGTTGTTTCCGGCATCCACTATGCATCTCAGAATGTATCTCCTGTGAATAAGGAAAGACAAATGTTCCTCTCTCCCTGTCAGCAGTATTTACTAATCTGACCATCAATAATGTGACCTAAAATATTTTATTTGACTTTTATAAATATTTGGTACCCTTTTCCAAAAAATGACTAACACCAATTTTCTTGAGTAGTTAAGCATTATTATTAATAAATTTAGTTTACTGGGAATAAAGCATAGCATAATGGAGTCAAACAGTCTGGGTTGAATCCTGGCTTCACTTCTCACTGCATGTGTGAACTTGGTCAAGTTACCAAAATCTTTCCATGCTTCAGTCTCCTCTGTAAAATAAGCATAACAGTTCCTACCTATAGAACATTTAAGGTTGTAAAAGAGTAAATAAATAGAAAACTCTTAGAACAGTGTCTGGCATATAGGAATTACACACAGAGCAAATGTCATTTACCATTAATCATTCTTACACTTTCATTACCTACCACAGATCTGATAATGTATTGAAAGAACAAGCATAACATGTTCTCCTTATTATATGGATCTATAGTTTTTCAAAGACAGAATAAACTTTTCCTAAATGGGAAAACTCCTATAATATTTTATTTTTCCCTTCTTTCAGGAAACCTATTATACCACCTTAGAATAATTTTCTAAGTACAAATATACCCTCGTCTCTCAAAATCTTGTTAATGTTTGTTCATTACAGCAAGATTACATATTAAAATTATTTAAACAAGACAATCTTTTGTTTTTTAAAAAAAATACATGATTACCCACCATGCAGATATCACATAGGTTATCTCCGAAAAGTAAGTTAGAGGAAGCAATCCAGAATACATCAGAGAGTCAAAAACATGTAAAACATAGAAGAAAGGATAACAAAGCAGATAAAGTGTTTAAGTCTCATAGGAAAGGAGAGAGAATGGAACAGAGAGGTTATTGTAAAAGATAATGATTGATAATTTTTCAATGTCAATAAAAGACATTTCCAGAACCTAAACAAGACAAATTTTTAAAAAGTTAACGTCAAGACATACCATACTCAAACTGCAGAAAATCAGAAAGAGAAAAAAATCTTAAAAGCAATTAGAGAAAAAGGAATTGCCTTCAAAGCAGCAAGTTAGATAGTAGATTTAAACCCAAGTACATCCATGATTATATGTAAATAACTAAATGTTCTAGATAAAACACAAAGATTGTCATATTGTATTTTTAAAAGCCCCTTTTATATTTTTAAAAGAAATCAAAGGAAACAGAAAGTTGCAAGTAAAATGATAGAAAAAGAGATACACATATATATAAAAATGAAAAATCAAAGTCATCTAAAACTTACTATCTGTATAAGAATTATCCAGAAAAGAAAGAATGAAGTAAGATTTGAGCAGGTGAAAGAAAAAAGAATAACATTCCTCGCTAGGTAGGAACATGAGAGTGGAAAAGAAGCAATGATTGAACTTTGAAGGTATCTGAAAATTAGGAGTACACTTAGAGAAAGTACAACACTATTAAAATATCTTGACCTCTTTATACTATCTTGAGCAGAAGAGTGACACAACAAAGGCAGACCTGAATAAGGTTACTATTACAGTGTTACACACTATACTGGAAGGGAGAGAGAGAGAGATGACACCCCAGGCAAGATTAGTTTGGATGACGCTGTATTAATCCAGGTAAGGCAAGGGCCTGGTACTAGCAGATGGGAAAGGGATGAACCTAGGAGGCATCTCAAGAAGACATATTTACATCAGTACTCCCTCTTTGAAACTTTAGCCAAAAAAAAGTACTGTGCTTTTAAAAAGATAACTATTTTTGTCTCCTACCATTATAACTAATCTGAATTATATATTGATTCTACTAACTCGACCTAATAATATATACCTTAATATGGAACTTTTGTAAAAATAAAATACCAATGAGCTAACTGGCCTACATAAGGTGCAATGTGCACAATCCCTAATTACACATGACTTTTTCACTATTAAAACTACTAATAAGAAAAAAAATCTATTTTTTTCCTTTTTGAATGCAGATGTACATAATATGAAGTTCTCTAATACCACAGTAACCCAAAAACTTTTTTATTTTCAAAAGCTCTTTACCAAGATGCTATTTACTAGCAGTGAACTCAAACAACTCACCAATGCTGGGTGGGCTACCATAATTAACTGGTGACTCAGGTGGTCTTCCACAGTGCAACGCAGCCAGAGCAGATCCTTTCCATACAACATGCTTGCAGCCTATTAAACACACGTATTTTTATGCATACAAAGAACACAAAAACAAAAGTGAGATAAAGAATGTCTGAATCCTATGAGAAAATTTTCATACTTTTATTTGTGCGTAGTAAAGACTGTCTTCCAGCTCCTAATAAAGTTTGTACTCCAGGAACACTTTGAGGAATTTCTTGTTCAAGAAGAGGTCCTAGTCGATGACATATTTGCAGCAAGTGATCAGGTGCTAAGTGTCTGTAATACTTCACCTATTATGTAAAAGACAAATATAGTATGTTTCAGTTTATCATTTTAATTTTCAGAATCTTTGAGCAACAATAAAAAAATTCATCCAAGTATAAAATGTTTTGCATATCTGATGTAAAGCAAATCTCCAGAATAATTAAGAATTAAAAACAAGTGATAGTTGGTTATTAAAAAATTTAAGAACACTTAACATCTATGCTGAATTTCATAATTTACTAAAAATCTTACAGAGAGAAAGACAAAATTCCAACTGCTGCTTTAAATACCTTTCAACCATAAAATAAAGCTACCCACTATAAAAAGTGTGAGCACTTTCAGAACAATTTCAAAATACTACTTAATTTATACCGGCATTTGAAACCATGATATGAAGTGCTAATATTTTTATTAGTCTTTCAGTAAATAAACAATATTCACAATCTAAATAAAATTATATTGGAAAAAATATTATTGTATTACTTTATAATTAGCTATCAAGTTGTAAAAAAAAGTCCACAGTAGTATCTAGTTCAGCTGTTCTCAAAGTATGTTTTCGGCACCCCTGGAGGTCCCTCAGATAAAACTTATGAATAATACTACATGAGTTGTTTTTCACTTTTTCTCATGAATGCATGGTGGAGGTTTCCACAGGACACATAACATGTGATGTCTTAACAGACTGAATGCAGAAGCAGATAGGAAAATGTCTCTTCTATCAAGCCAGATATTAAAGATTCACAGAAATGTAAAACAATGCCATGCTCCTCACAGATTTGTTTTGTTTGGGAATAATTACTATAAAAATGTTACTTATATTAACATGAAATTAGTTTATTAGTATTATTTAATAGGTCTCTAACATGTTATATGCTAAGTTTCTAATGTGGTAAATACCAATAGATTATAACCTACACAAATAAAGGAACTTCAATACATTTTAGTAAGCATAAAGGGGTCCTAAGACCAAGAAATTTGAAAACTGTTCCTCAAGTTTACCAAGTAATGGCAACTTTAACATGAATTCCTTTACATAAGACTGATGTGGGGGGAGGTGAGATTTAAATCATTTCATTCCATCTTGCAATATCTGCTATACTCTAACTGCAGAAATCCATGAACGATATGTTTTTAAAGGTAGCTAATACTCATCCATCTAAACTGAAGCCAATAGGAGAAACCTACCTTGCTCTTTATCAAAATACACTCCTCCTTTCACAAAGATAACGTGGAGCCATACTGCCACACTTTGGTAAGATTATTTAAAACACCAGAGTTTGGCATACAGTAGGTGATAAGTCAGTAAAATGAGTATTTTTGTAAAAAGGAGTTCTAATAGAGTATGTGTCATATGAATTATACATACTACCTCCTTGTTTTAGTCAAAAAGCACACTGACATTGAAGTCTCTGAGAAATCCTAAGATAATTTCCCAAACTCATTTAGCTACAGAATCCCTTTTTTCCCTAATAATATCTATCATATTCATCCAGAACATAGTTTAGGAAACACTAGTATGATTAGCTAAATAAAAAAGCATTTAGAAGGAAACTTACCAAAATGAGTTTTTAAAATCATATTTATACTTTTCTTTAATCGTCCCCAAAATAATTTATTTAAAAATAAAATTTAGAAGTCTAGAATACTTGTAAGGTTGCTTCCAGTTCTAAGATTGCAAATGATTATTTTAATGTGACTTAATTGATCAAAATTCCTTTTAAAAACTTTAAAGAAGATAGAAGTTCATTACTTATTAACTTCAGATGTGTGATGATGCTGTTTTAGTATCCTCTGGCAAAATATATTTTCAGGTCGCAAAACTGAACATCCTTACTGTAATATTCTATCTTTCAATAAATTATGAATCCACTCTGACTCAAGCTTTCTTCAGTGATTTAGAATGTTTGAATTTTTCAAAATCAACTTTCATTTTAAAGTTAGAAGAGATACTTCCAGTTCTTAAATTCCTTGTGCTTTCTCTGGCTTTTGAGACTTTATACAAGCTGATCCCTCTGCTGGCAATCTTGTCTTACCTGCTCACCTCTACACCTCATTCTCCATGTCTCAGTCTATGTCTCACTCACTGCCTTCCATGACCTATTTACACCACCTGTGCCCCTTTTTGGACACTTTGTGTCCACAGCACATTATACTCCTCAAATGTCCCTTCATCCCTCTAGCACTGTGTGGTACTTACCACATTAATTGTTTTTAATATATTTTGATACTTAGACTTTTAAGAATCTAATGAGAGTTATGATCTTCTTCACCCCAAAAATATATAAGCCCTACCATTATCTGCCTTGTTTGGGGGGTTCATAAGACTCATGCACTATACTAAAATTGCCAGTTTACTTGTCTGTGTCCTGCATAAGGAGAGATTAGGCCATGTTTACCTCTGTCTACCCAATACCTAATGCAGTACTTACAGTTAAGCGCTTAATAAAGTTCTAGTTGGATAAACAAAGATTTAAGAATATGCAGAAACTACTGACTTCCCCATTCTCAAAAACCTCAAAACATTTTGTTAGCGCCTATCCCAGCACATAAAAATAGATGCAGTAAAATTTCTTTACATGGTATAATTCTATATTCTAATAGTTTTGGGGTTGTTGATTTTTGTTTGTTTGTTTGTTTGTTTGAGACAGAGTCGCCCTTTGTCGCCCAGGACGGAGTGCAATGGTGGGATCTCAGCTCACTGCAACCTCCGCCTCCCAGGTTCAAATGATTTTCCCGCCTCAGCCTCCCAAGTAGCTGGAATTACAGGCGCCCACCACCTAACCTGGCTAATTTTTGTATTTTTAGTAAAGACGGGGTTTCGCCACGTTGACCAGGCTGGTCTCAAACTCCTGACCTCAAGTAATTCGCGCCCCCCCCAGGCCTCCCAAGTGCTGGGATTACAGGCATGGGCCACAGCTATTAGATAATAGCTCTTATCTAATTGCAATTATCTAATAGCAATTCTAATAGTTTTAAAACACTTTTTAAAGAAAGTCATAGAACGTGTCTTCAAACAAAATTTTAGACAAAACAGATTAAAGGTACTCAGAAAGTATTCTTACTTAAGTGGCATCAGGGAACACATATGTCAATGCTTGACTCTCTACTTGCTTCCTCTTAGCAGTCCCTGAGGTACCACCATGAAAGGGTCTCTGGAAAGAACAGTGGAAACAGACTAACAAACAATGCTATTATCCTCTCTTTCCCAAGAGTCCTCTTCCCCACCCCTCATTTTCTCAGCAGATGACTTAACCTACTTTACAGGAGAACCTTTAAAGCTGAAACTTTCTGTTTCTTCCCTATCAAACCTGTAAACCTAGCTACACCTGTACCAATTCTGTCTCTTAGTAACACAACTGTCCCTCTTAATATTTAAGATCCAGTCCCTCTACCTATGCTTTGAATCCTAACTTCTCTGACTGCATGGAAATCCTACACTATAAATTAGACCTCCACATTCTAGTATGTACACTAACTTCCTCTCAACCAACTCCTTCCCATCTACACCTACGTGTAAACATGCTCATTTTGCATTCACTTTAGGAAAAAACAAAAACCCTGCCTAACTGCTCTTATCCAACACCTACCCGTGCCCAAATATCCTGGCTACCCCTTTCCCATTCTCTTCCTCTCCGGAAACATGTTTTTAAAATAATGGTCCATAGTCCATCTCATTTCATATCCCGTCCTCTCCTCAACCTACTCCATACTAGCTCCCACACTCATGAATTTACAAAAAATAGCTCTTATCAAAAGATCACCTTCAATTATCAATAACTCCAATAAGCATTTTAAAATCTGTATCTTATTTAATGTCCCATAATATTTCACCTAAGTGTTGAACACTTCCTCATTTGCAAACTATCGTCTCTTAACTTTTGTGACACTCCTTGACTTGCTTTCCTCTCCAACCATTCCTTCTCATTTTTCTTTTAGGTTTATCCTCCTCTATATAGCCATTAAATAGTGAAGTTCCTTAAGATCCTGGGTACCAGAGTCCAGTTCCGATCCTCTTTTCTTCTCACTATATACTCTCTCCTTGGACAACTGTTGTAACAATGACTTCCAAACTTCTATTTATAGCATAGACTTGCATATCAAAGTTTCTTAAAACAGCTCTCTAGAGCCCAAAAGCATCTGACACTCAACATATGCAAAACTGAATTGATGGATCCTCATGAAAACATTCCCCACGAAAGTGTTCCCTACCTTGGTGGATGTCAACCCCATTTATCCAATCTTAGAAGACAGAAACCAAGGAGCTGCATTTTTTACACAGCCCATTCGTTCCTCCTTCCCATCATATTCCCAATATCCAGTCACCAAGTTCAACTTAATTTTTCCTTCCTATTTTTAAATCCATCTACCTGTATCTCCATAATAGTCCAAGTTCAAATAATCTTTGCAATAAACGCCTACCTTTCCCAAATGCATTCACACTCCATCTATTCTCTATACTGCAATTAGAATGTTCTTTCCAAAATACATATCGGATCAAGTTACCCCTATTTAAAACACTTCTGAGGCTTTCCTCCCTCTTTGGATAAAGATCCAAATCCTTAACTTGGTCTACCAGTCCAGAAATGCATGTATGGTCACTTCTTAATTTTCTAGCTTCACCTGGCACATTCCCAGTCCCTTTCCCCAACTCTCAGTTTTCACATTTCAACCACATGGCCTTCTTCCAGGTTATTTACACACAATCTCTCTCTCCTGTCAGACTTTATCATATAGCATACACTCTGCATTTCTCCACACTTCCTTGCCCAGACAACTCTTCTATGTGTCTCAGATGTTCCCTCTAATGTAACTTCCTTTGTTTTTCTATCCTCTACACAATCTAAGTCTGTTTTCTTGGTTGCACACTTCCTGTGACTTTCCTTTATTAACTCATATATCAGCTTGCGATTATACATTTAAAAGTATAATTTAATGTTTTTCTATTTCACCATTAAATACAAAAGCGCAGGGGCCGTGAATCTTTTTTGCTCTCAACTATCTGTCTGTCTCTCTCTCTCACACACACAAACACAAACACACAGAATAAACAAAAATATTTTTTAAAATAAAACAATCTTTTCTATTACCTTTTTCTAAACATTCTTTATAAACATATTAATCACATTCCTATTCATAAATATTAATACATTATTTACAGATATACATATGTGATTTTCAATTTTCTAGTAAGAACCCCATATCTTTAATATAAACTTAAGCTTTTAATTTAAATTAGCTTTTATTTCACTAGTAAATAATTAAAAGAAACATTTAAAATAATATAATAATAAAATCTCTGATCTATATTGTATGTAGTTTCTCAGCAATCTATCAAATGATATTATTTCAGGGGAAAAATAACCCCTGAAGAATCCCAAATTCTGATATACGAGTTACTTTCTGTGACCCTAGGTGCTTTCAAATTCTTAACATTCAACACATAAAAAGTATGACCAGATTATAAAGTCAATGTGATAAATAATACTAATATAGCTAACACATATTGGCTGCACACTGAATGCCAGGCCCTATGGTAAGTGTATAAGTTTTACATGGAACTACTCACAACTCTGAGAGGTATACACTATCATCACTATCATTATTCCCATTCTATAAAAAAATTATAGAATTTATTTAAAAAGATATTGCAACCTTCCCAAGTTCACACACAGTGAGCAGATGAGTCAAACCATCGCAATCTAACACTGGACTCTACAATTCATACTATCACACAAATGACCTATTACCTCAAATATGTGTATATATCAATGTGCAAGATATAAGCAAGTCATACAACAGACATTTTGAATAGTTTTCAACACAGACATTAAAGGGAACCAGAAAAAGAGAAACATTTCACGGTTCACTTTCACTACTAAGGAAACTAACATAAAAGTATAAATTTCTATAGGTAAAAGGGAACACTTTAAAAAATTCTAAGGGTTAAAGTAGAAGATAAAACTACAATATTTATAAGATTACGCTGCTACACCCTTAATTTAAAATTAGAAAGTAAAAACAGATTAAAGAATTAATAACAAATTTATTATTACTATTTTTAAAATTCCCCCAAGAATGCCCATGTTATCAGCAGTGCTCAAAACTTTTTAAACTCATCCACCCCCATTTTGTTTTCATTTGTTTTTTAAGGGGGCGGGGGGGGGTCTCGCTCTGTCACCAAGGCTAGGGGACAGTGGCACAGTCACAGCTCACTGCAGCCTCAAATACCTGGGTTCAAACGATCCTCCCACCTCAGTCTCCAGAGCAGCTGAGACTACAGGTGCATTACATCACTTCTAATTTTTATTTTATTTTTTTAGAGACAGCATCTCTCTATGTTGCCCAGACTGGTCTGGAACTCCTGGCTTCAAGTGATCCTCCTGCCTCAGCCTCTCAGGTAGCTAGGATTACAGGTATGAGCCACCATGCCTAGCTCTCATCCCTTTTTGATGAACAAAACATTTTCTCTCCTCCAATAAGATGCAAGAATGGGCCTTATGGATGTAAATCCTGATGCCATTCCATTGAGATTCACACTTCTACTGTCTAAACCAGGGGGCTAGTCAGAGCTTTTTCAAACTTATGTCCCTTCCACCTCCATTCTCAATTGAGTTGCTTGCTATGGGAACAACAATCTTTGGTTAACCGTCCGTCCATTTTAATCCTTTTTCATGGTTAAAATCTGAATTAGCCAAAGGTATCCTTTTGGTAAAATATGTTATATTATTTAGAGTAGAAGTCAGCGAACATTTGTAAACATCATATGGTAAATATTTGAGGCTTTAAGAATAACATAGTACCTCCATTGCATGTTCTTATTTTTTTAAAAACAATTCTTTAAAAATGCAATAACCATGCTTAGCTTGATGGCCTTCCAAAAACAGATCTCCTGCACAATTTACCCACAGCAGCCATTAGTTTACCACTCCCTGATTAAAAGAATGATTCATGGTTCTAGCAACGTTTCCATCAGCAAGAACAAAAGAATTCTGTGAAACAGCAGCAACTCTGTTCATTACTTGTCCATCTTGGCCCAAGTTATAAATCTGTATCATCCATTTTTCAGATCATATATATAAAATATTTCTAAAATTATCCATTGCAATTTGAACAAAAGGGTCATCTTCTGAGAATGTGAATTATAGTATGGAAGAAACAAGAAAAGAAACTGAGCTATTTGAGAGGTTTATTATCCTGCATTTTTGGCTAAACCAACATTTTCTGACGGTATGCTACTTCATATAAACAGACATCCTTCCCAGCCAAAAAAAATTTGCCATTATCTCAGTGAAAGGTATTGTTAAAAGGCAAGTGTCATTAGTGGGAAGAAAATATAACGGATCTAGAAGCTGCTACATTCTACCAGACACACTGTCACTAAGAACTCTACTCAGTTTATAAAGAAACGGTCAGGAATTTAAAATGCGAAATCTTACTGGTCATGGTAGCTCATGCCTGTAATCCCAGCACTTTGGGAGGCTGAGGTAGGTGGATCACTTGAGGTCAGGAGTTCAAGAGCAGCCCTGCCAGCATGGTGAAACCCTCTACCAAAAATACAAAAATTAGCCAGACACGGTGGCACACACCTGTAGTCCCAGATACTTGGGAGGCTGAAGCATGAGAATTGTTTGAATCCTGGAGACAGAGGTTGCAGTGAGCCAAGATCACGCCACTGCACTCCAGTCTGAGTGACAGAGCAAGACTCTGTCTCAAAAAAACAACAACAACAACAACAAAAAATCCCCAAGAAATCTCACGTCACACAGCCTGGGTTTAAAGTTGCTAAGGCTGAGGATGAGAAAAACATTTACTCTTTCTAAGCCTCAGTGTCCTCATCTGTATGACTGGTATCACAACAGTCACCACCCTGGAAAGTAGTCATAAATTACTAAATTAAACCATATAAGGCAGTTAATACTGTACCTAAAAGTTGGCTGTTACTTTAATTACATTCTATATTACATATTACATCTACATAATGACTTTTCATCTTAAACAAAATCTTTGTGAACCTAAATAGGAAAAAAATTTGAGCATCTTTTTAACAACCTTTTCAAAGTGATGTTAGATCAATATATTCATTCCAATTATTTGATTTAGCTGTGAAGACCTAGAAGTGCCTTTCTCTCCTGTAGCATATAATTATTATGAAAATAAGACCCTGCTGTTTGGCACCAGTATCATCTGTCTAACTAGGCTTTCACTTCATCTTTAGGTTCTGAACATCTAATTGGTTCTAAAAAGTCACTTTTTCAGATCTTCTCACATCTATTCTCTCACAGTTTTGTCAGATATAAGAGGCTAGTTACACTTCTGCTATTATGTTTTTGAGTTCTAAAAGGCGAGTTTACTGGAATACAGTTATTTGTATACTATTGTAGCATATAAACAAAATTACAGAAATACAATATATTGTATAAATATATTATTATATAAAACATATATAATATACAATATATAAATATAAATTTATAGAAACACTATGTGATAATTAATTACTGTGTAAGGCCTGTTATTAAAATCCCAGCCTCTAAAATTCTAAAAACATCCAATCTTATAATGACAAATCTGTTACTAACAGTGTGAGTTAAATTATAATCTTTAAAGCAAGAATACATTTTCTGATTTGTTAACTGTAATAGCTTCTCCACAGAAAAACAGAGTACTTACTTTGTGCTGAGTGTTCTAAAAATTTATTTATCTTCATAAGCACATAAACTTAAGTATTCTCCCTATTTCATACATAAAGAAAACTGAAGTTCGAAGGCAGCAGTTTGTCTGAGGGCACATATTTGGAGAACAGGAGAAATAGTAATCAAACCCAGGTCTCTTGATTCCAAGTTTACTGTTATTTTTATCATGTTACAGCTTCCTTATTTTAGAACTTTAGTTTTCTCCCCACTGACACACAGATTTGACTAAAAACTTAACAGAACCCATATAAGTCAGTTCAAGTTAAGTCCTCTAAGCTGGGTAACTATTCTTAGAAGGCCCCTTAGATGCCTATTATTTCTTTGTAATTATAATAAAATATAGAACCTTATTAAGTGTCAAAATTAATCTTGGTGGTCTATTTGCTCAAGTAATTGTGAATAAACAAGCTTCAAAGAATGTGTCATATTCGGAATTTAGTCAACTGTTAAGAATTCATTTAGATAATAGTTCAGTTTACATTATCAATACAATTACCAATACAAATTTGTCATTTAAAGAAAACACAATACTAAAAGAAAAACAAAGAAAATGCAATACTACTCTTCCAAATTTTATTCATCATAAACCAATCAAATCTTCCTAAAAATAAAAGAGACTCTATTCAGAATTGAGGTTTCCATAAACCAAAGCAGGGATGCTTCGTAAAAAATAATTTAAAACACAACAAAATGACAACATTTAATTGCTTAAAATAACAAATTTTCAAGTTTTGATTTTTAAGTCGTCATATGTGCTAATTTGCATACTTTTAAAATTTCTTTAAAACATTACTAGCAAAATATTAAATTCAAATCTAGGAATCTGCTGAAAAGTTACTGTGTATTAATTTAAAGATGAAAAATCCTTTAACTGCTTATACTAACGCCAACGTAAATAATCTTCAAAGATCAGTTTCATTTTTAATGTTTCAGTTTCAAGCACAGTACTCAAAATAACATAATTCTTATGCAACGACAGCAAAGTTGTTTCAGACAACGGATGTTTCACTAAGTTGCCTAGAATGTAGTGTCTCTACACCCAAAAACTAAACCAGAGTCAAACACGAGATACATATTTCTTGCATTATACTATAACTTTTGCCAAGACAAGTTACATGCCTTTTTCCATTCATGACAGAGACCAAATAGACCATGACATATGACCACAGGTCAGCTGCTGTCCAGAACACAGTCATCCTCCAACATTCATGGGGGAATGGTTCCAGGAAACCCCCACACCAAAATCAAAATCCAGGATGCTCAAATTCCTCATATAAAATGGCACAGTGTTTTCATATAACCTATACACTCCTCCTGCACACTTTAAATCATCTCTAGATTACTTAAAATACTTAATACAATGTAAATGTTATATAAATAATTGTTACACTGTATTTTAAAAATTTTTTGTGTTTTGTTTTCTAAACTATTTTGATCTACAGTTGAATTCACAGATGTGACACCTGCAGATAAGGCAGGCCTGCTGTACATGAATTCTTCCTGTGTCTCTGCTGCAAAAAAACCTGCCATACCCATCTGTACTGCCATGGATAACCTAAGAGTTACCTATACCACACATCTCATTCTCCTTACAATTTAGTTTTAACATAAGCAGAAGTTGCATTTGACTATGTTGCCACATAAATTTTCTTATCAAAAACTTCTCATTCAACCATCCTTTTCTTACCTGTGATGCCTAAGCTCAAATATGGCTGTTTTTGAGTGTGGAAGGTAAATAACTAAAGGAGGACCTGTCTCACAACTGATGATTGCCTTCTCTGTGGTAACTTCTCAACTTACATTCATCACTATTCAATACGATAACAAGTTTGTGATTTTTCAGTACCTTGCTTTATCAAATTCCACCAAGAAAAAACATGTTACCATTTTCACCAATTTGTTATAAAATACTTACACTCCTCTATATTCCATAGGTCCAATAACATTATTCATTGCAAAGTAATTTATTAACACTCACAATTTCCTCATAATTTCATCGACATAGCTTCTCAAAAACAAAATAATAGAAACTGAGAATGTTCACATTTAAAATGCCTTTCGCAAACTTTAAATTTGATTCCTATAATAGCCTTTGCCACTTTTAGATATAACCACAAAAGCAACTTAAATATCCTAAAATTAGCTGTTAAAAATTTTTTTCTAAGTAAAAGTGCATTAAAATAGAAAGTTATTTTAAATAAGTATGTTTGGTATTCTCTGCCAACTAAAGCTTAGTATTACAGATATTTTTCTACGAATTCTGAAATTTATACAAGGAAACTACTAGTAAGAATGAAACTAATCAGTTTAGTATTACTTGTTCAGAGTAGTTGTACAAGATACAATTTTGTTACAATTCTGTAGTGGCATGGTAAATACCCACAAAATTTGCGAAAGGGAAGAATGTCAATTGGCTTTAACTTTAGTAGAAGCTGCATTAGACTGTTATTATTATTTTCTTATTATTCATCCACGTTTCCAGATTATGAAAAAAAAAAGAAAACCAAAAACTAACAAAGAAATTCTAAATCAACTAAAAAACTGAAATTGATTAGGATTCATTTAACCTAAAGCTAAAGTTTTTCCTAAATTCTGTTTAAAATATATATAAACAGATTGACAAAATAGAAGTCAAGACATCTCTTCTCCGACAGTTTCCAAAAAGAATATAAACTGTTGTGATGGTTGTAAATCTCGCAAATAACTGTATAGGAGGCAGATGCAATAGCCAAGTTCTCTTCATATATTCCTAAATGTCATTTGATGATTACCCAAAGAGAAAAAGCTTTGCATATTCTCTAATCAATTCAGGATTACGTCAACCACCCAAATTATTTCTTAATGTTCAGTGTTCCATAAAAACAAGTCACAGTAGAAATCAGTAGCAATATTTTTCCAGAGGTCTATCCACAATGCCTTAACCATGACTTATTTTTGGTATTTACTAAACATTTTTCCTTTATTTTTTTAGGCCTGTTTCATCCTTGAGTCTATAAAGTAATTATATTAATAGTATCTTCCGAAGTTTTTTTTGTTTGTTTGTTTGTTTTCTTTTCTTGAGACAGGGTATCACTGTGTCGCCCAGGCTGGAGGGCAGCGGCACGGGACAGAGCTTACTGCAGCTTCAACCTCCCTGGGCTCAGGCGATCCTCTCACCTCAGCCTTTCGGGTAATTGGGATTACAGGCATGTGCCACTACTACTAGCTAATTTTTTTTTTAGTTTTTGTAGAGATGGGGTTTTCCATTTTATACAGGCTGTTCTCCAACTCATGGCCTCCCAAAGTACTGGGATTACAGGTGTGAGCCACCACACCCGGACTCTTCTGAAGTTTTAATGCAGTCTTTTTATACTGCAGATTCTATGTTTAGAAAGTACATACATACTTGTTTCTGAAATAAAAATGTAAATGTTCTTCTTTTAAAATATTATAAAGATCTAAGTGGAACACTACTAAAGTTCTGATAATAGCACTACTAAAGTTCTGATAATAGCAAACCCAAACCCTTACATAGTACTTGATTCATGCCAGTTATTACTCACAGATCACACAAAGTAGAAGCTATTATTAGCCCATTTTACCGAATGGAAAACAGACTCCCTCGATACGATTCTGCCTCACAACAAATGAAAACCATTATAATTTGTGAAAGGCACACTCCAGCTCCCGCTTTATGTTCACACCGCTTTACAGTGAAGAATATTAACAATACAGTAAGCACTGCAATTAAAAATGTTTGTAATGCCTCAAATTTTAAAAAACGGTATAAGTATCAACAGAATAATTCTATTTGTAAGAAAGAATGAAGAATGCTCCTTCAGCCTCTCAGCAACATATTCACACCGAACATTTTATTCATCATATAACCCTTCACAACTAACATATTTTATTCATCACTATAACAACCTTGAGAGATTAAAGCTGTTTTAGAGACTACCATGCAAAGCTTCTATTTCATTGACACTCTACTAAAAAAGGAAATAGTAACTCTACTACACACATTTACTTTATTACATGTTCCCCCAACCCCAAAAAATTATAATAAGTGTTGAAAGAACTATGCTATCTTCAATATAGAATGGGAATCCCTAATTCTAAAGCATTTAATATGGTATCTTTTTTCCCCTGAAAGTTGTCTCTAGGTTTTATACCTTAACTTTCACATTAATCAGCATACACTAAATAAATGTATACCTAAGATACATACATAATTAAATCCTATCCACGGTTCCTATTCATCTCTGAATTTGAGACCACCAATAATGAAAACTAGTGCTTAAATTATGATGGAAATCATGGTAATTTTGGGGCATTTTACAACATAGTGTCTCAAATCATCTTTGCAGCAAGAAATGAATTTACCACCAAAGAATGGCGCTATGAAAAGCATTTATATAATTTTGTAACCTACGTGATTTCTACTTTTCTGTGTTTTAGAAAATTAAGCTCTACAAATGAAATAAACTTAGTTCTTAAATACAATGTACTGCTATTTATAGTTCAAAATCACAGATTTTCAGATTGAAAAAATTTCAATCCACTTATTTTTCAAATGAGATAACTGGGACAAAGAGAAATTCCATGACTTGCCCAAGATTACCTACAGGTTAACTGTCAGCAGAGCTTAAAACCACAATCCATATCTCCTGACTCCCAATCCTTTCACTAAAAAACGAAAAAAAAGAAAAAAGATTTCTAATAAAGTGGAATAATTTTAAGAAAAGCAAATATCACTATTTTACAAGGCAAAAAATAAATCATTTTAACAGCCTGGCAAAACATGAACTAGTTCTTGGTGGGAAAAAAGAGAAGTCTTCTAAGAAAAAATGTAATCAAGAGAGTCCCAAATCCGGTAAAATGCTTGAAAACTCTGCCTCTATATCTCATATATATGCAATCATCATTAAGTGACAACTAGAAAGCAGACTTAATAAACTAACTAGATTCACTATTCAAACTAAGAAATAAACAAACAAATGACAAAGCTTTCCTTCTGTCCAAAAAAAATTTTTTATTCTACAGTTTAAGAATTCTGATATTTGGAAAAAGTGTTCCTGTTCTTTAAAACATATCTCATATTTTTAAAAATGTAAAATCTAATTAAACGTATACCATAGCACCAAAAACAATTTTTAGCTTCCTATCCATTTACTTTGTTAAAAATGTTTTAAATCTTAAGGTAGATGGTGATAATTACAGTCATGTTTTAAACCAGAGACAGAAACAACCATAAGATATGAGCATTTCCTTTCTCAATCACACTTGAAATGAATGCATCAATTATAACCTGTAAACTTTTAAAACTGCTCTTAAAATTCTACTTTCCTCTTGAGTAAAATTGAACCATTGCGATAACTAGACTGACTACAGATGATCAGTGCCTATTTTTAAATTCACATGTACAAATATTACACCCCATTTTAAACAGCTATAATTTGAGGTTTTCTAGAAATTTCAATGTGATGTGATATATGAGTTTTCTCATTTAAAATATTGCTCAGTTTATTATTTAATATAACAAATCATTTCCAGGAAGAGTAGAAACTAAAGAAACTACAGTTTCACTCACCAAGTAATTTTCAAACCAATGTTAAATAAATTCAACTCGATACACAACAACATAACACTTTTTAAGTCATAAGAATTAAAATAACAGAAAATACTGTACAAGATACTTTACATGTGCTGACTTAGATATAAAACAGCAAGATCTACTATTGAACAAAAAAATCCAGTGTTCCTAATGTTTTTAGACCTAAATCTCAACTAAAAAGGTGAAATAAAGTTAATTCACACACCTAGATACACAGTTTGATGGATGAGAAAGCACCTCAAATGGTACCTTGCATCCAGTAGAGAGTAAGCAATATGCTTAATGAATGAAAAGAGTCAAAGAACTCCAAGTTCTAATAAGATTTCTAAACTGATTGATGAGTATGCCAACATGACTGTTCTAGTAAAGAGAAAACTCCAAGCAAGAAAAACCACTTCCATTCTAAATAGGTGGATTTTGAGAATAATACACAGATAAAAAGAATGCTTATTGTATCTTAACTCTGAGATGCAGACTAGGGATAGAAATTCACTTTACCAATATTTCCTCCCCCCCACACTCCCCCCAAAAATTAAATTAACCCAAAAACAAAATTGATAGCTCATTTTTACTGAAAAAAAAAAAAAAAGATATTCCTACGAGGATTAGCCATTACCATAATTTAGCCAGATACCATTAAGCTGCTTCATTTAAAAAATATAACATTACCAAAAGATTTCAAGAAAACGCAGCAATCCTCCGTGACTGAAGGTTTGTGGGTTTTTAAGAGATGCACAGATGTAAAAGCAGATGCAAAGATGAGTTTTGTAAAATCTGCCCCATCTTAAAAATGGAGTATTATAACCTTTGTGATAATTTTTTCAAATAGCAAGGAAGATATGTAAATTCACTGAAGACTTCTATCAAATATTTATAAACCTAAAAATTAATTTCAAATTAGTAAATCTTGGAGTTTACTTCCAGTTCCATTCACTTTGGCCAAGAATTGAATGAAAGTATCCCAAATCACTCCTTGAAAACTAACACACGTTCAGTGTGAAAATTACACTGTTAAATCTCCATTAGATGTATTAAACCTCAGTACCCTTGCTTATTTCAACAGCCATGAGCGGTTATCAACAACTTAGATTAAATCACAAGAGATTTATATACAAAAGTTAGGAAATATACTACATTAAAAAAAAAGGCCATTATAATCATGTCCTGCCCTCACCTCACAAAAGACATTCATTCTAAGCTCGCTGAAACTTCCTAGTCATTAAAGAAGTTCTGATGAAGTAACATTAGTAATTATGACTATCTCAAAACAGTTACAAAAGCCTCATAAAAATCAACGCACTACATAAATTTCAAAGGCTTGGTGTGCCCGGTGCGACTGCTTTAACTGCCCCACACACACATATTCACACAACGAACCTCTATCAGTTTAGGAGAAAATGTTATAGATAACATAGCTCCTTTAAGGTAACTTCCAATCACATTACTGAAGTGATAGGTCCACTTCTGAAAAGCAATTTTTAAAGATTCCTAACATACTCATTTGACAACCCACAAAATTAAGAAAAAGGTCTTTTTTAAGCTATTAAACAAAATATGTCCCAACGTAAGCACAATAACTTTTACTGGCCGAGTTCCATCCCACAGTAAATATGTGGACAAAAATCAAAACTCTTCAGTGTACTCCAATAATAGTTTTTAATTAAACGAAAGGCACACCATAAGAATTAGAAAAAGCCTACTAAACTTCTGGTTTTAGGGAATTAGAGGCTTTACATTTCTGCAAAGATGTGTTTTAGTAAATGCAAGACGAATCACTGACCAACTATCATCACACATCAGAACCATTCCAACAAAAAACCTAGGACTGAATTTAGGAAAAACAAAATAAACGATAGAGGAGGAAAAAAAATAATGTCTTGCCACGGTACCGCAGC
Source organism: Papio anubis (assembly GCF_008728515.1). NCBI lineage: Eukaryota > Metazoa > Chordata > Mammalia > Primates > Cercopithecidae > Papio > Papio anubis. The sequence continues at coordinate 74,316,459 of NC_044981.1, forward strand.
CGCTGGATAGCCTGCTTGTGAAATGCTAATGCCACTTCGGAGCAGTTAGTCACCAGCTATTGTGTAGGGCAGGAGAAAGCCGAGCCGGCCGCGCGTGCAGAGCAAGCAAGCGAACGAGCGAGCGCGCTCTCTCCCTTCGCGCCGCTCCCGCCGCCGCCGACTCTCGCGCGCCCCCGCGCCCGCACGGACGCGCGCGCCGGCCCCTCCTCCTCCGGCCTTGCACTGCACAACACTCATGACGTATCTTTATTTCTAGCACATTAACAAAATATCACAAATAAATTGTCCGCAGCCCCTGCGGCCCCGGAGTACGAGTACCCCCGGCCACTGGCCCCCGCAGACCCCTCGCCGGCCTCCCAACCCTCCCCGTGGCCTTTGGAGCTTTCACGTTCTAGGGCCAAGTTTTTGTCTCTGTAAAAAATTGCGGGAAATTCAATTTTTATTCGACTCAGGGAAAAGTTTCTTTGCTCTGCGACGTGAATGTCTCACCAGATTCTGGTAGGTCCTGGGATGCTCCTTCCCGGTCCAGTCTGTACGCCGGGGCAGCAGCTGCGGGGAGAGGACACCCCGTGAGCTCGGCCCCCGGCCCCTGCCCGCCCGCTCCCCTCCCCCGCCCGCCCCGCGCCCCGGCGGGGACCCCTCGAGCCCCGCGCCCCTGCGCCCTGGCGGTGGCGGCGGCAGCGACGGCAGCGGCCAGGGCGCCCGCGCGGCGGCGGGACGCGCCGGCCGCCGCCGCCCTACTCTCCTTTCCTGCCACCTCCCGGATCAGCACCTGCAACAACAAAGCGGGGAGAGCTGAGCCCCGCGCCCCGGGCCGCGGCCCCGCAGCCGCCGCCTCCCTCCCCCACGCCCGCGAGCAGCGAGCGCCGGCCCGGCCCGCGCCGCGCGCCGCCGTACCTGAGCCGCCTGCTGACAGGGTCCATCTTCCAGGAACCGGGCGATGAGGAAGTAGAGCTCTGCGCGGGAGAGAGGGACGGGGAGACACACAGGCTGAGCGGCCGGGCGGCGGGGGGCGGGGGACCGCGGGCGGAATCGCCCGGTGCCAGCGGCCCCGGCAGCCCCCCGACTTACCGGATCGCAGCTCCGAGAGGCCTTTCCTCTCACAAGACATGTTTATGGGTCACTTCAGGGCCACCGACGGGACACCCCGCCGCCGAAGGGAAGCGGGGACGGTGCCGCCGCCTGCCCTATAGCTGTCAGTGTGTGTTCACGAGCCGAGCCTCGGCTCCACCATTCAAGCAACGGCGGCGGAGGCGGAGGAGGAGGAGGAGGAAACAACAACTCTCAGGCAGCGGCTACGGCCGTGGCCGCCTCCGCCGCGGATCCCTCCGCCGCAGAAAGGAGTCCGCCGCCTTCGCGGCCCCGGGCTCGGCCCCGGCCCTGGCCCGCGCACCCGCCCCCCGGCGCTAAAAAAGGAGTGCCTCCGACCCTTCGTCCCCAGCGCTCCGCACCCGGCACGGCGCGACCCCCACCCGCTCCTCCCCGCAGGGCGTGCGATTTATTTATTTATTTCCAGCCGGAGAAGATGTCGGAGCCCAAGCCGCCGGTTGGCTGGAAGGCGCTTTCTCTGTGGAGGCCGATAGTGGCAGGGAGGGGGCCGGGGACGGCTCCGCGGAGGGATCTGACGCACACGGAGCCGCAGCACAGGCTCTATTCAGCGGCGCTGGCTGGAGCTGAGATGGAAGTTAGTTTCTATGTAGCAGAAATAGGAAACAAATGAAGCAAAACTGCCCAAAGAGGGGAAATGCCCCAAGGATGGGTCTCACTCACGCGCGTACACAGACACACACGCAGAGAGCACTCACGCTGGGCAAGCTCGGGATCGCGCTACCCTGCCCGAGTTGAATGATAGTGTTTGGTTTCTGTCTCTTGCCATGTGCATGTGTATAAATGCTGCGGATTGGCATCTGTGTAAGTCTTGTCCTGCGTTATTTCTGCAGCCTGTGCAAGTGTTGTGTAATTTATTGGAGTGCTGTATATTGCGATAGAGGTTTGGGCTGCTTTTTGTTAAGCACTTGCGTTTTGCAGACCCGTTATTTGCTGAAGCCACCTCTGCATATTTCTTTTATTACTGCCATTGCCTTTGGCGTACGTTTTTTAAATGTTTTTTATTGTTAAACGGGCAAAGCGAACTCTTGATTTGTACTTCAGATACTCTTTTTCCTTATTACAAAAAGGCAAGTGATGGCTAATTAGGTATTTGGAATTAAAGAACCTTAAAGCTTTTTTAAGTGTTTACGAGAAGGGAGAATGTAAACCTGAGGGAAAGGAGAGGACGCTAATATTTATCTCTAACTAATCTGGAGGTAATTTAGTGACAGATCGATAACCTACCGAAGGATGTTGAAAGAGTATACTACAGTTTAGCCAAGGTGAATAGTGATTAAATAATTTAAATAATCTGTATCTTGCAGTTGACTTCGTCATGCTAATTAATGGCTTCTAATTTGAGATGTAAACCATTCCTGTTTACAGTTAATCACGGGAAGACTTCTTGAAAACTGACGAAAAGAGAAAAAAAAAATCTTTCATAAATTACTATGTAATTACCGGTTTTATATGCTAAATCATACATCTGTGTTTTGCTGATGAGGATAAGGGCCTTGTTTTTTAAAAAACGAATATGGGTGAAATTAATGGAAACAATGGAAAAAGCCATTTGTTAGAAAACAAGGACACCAAATGATATTTATCTCCAGATGATTTAAGCACTTTCCAAAAAGACTTGAGAGTTCAATATTTTTTAAGGATTGCATTTTAAAGGGAATTTGGATAGTCGTTCTTTTGTTAACATTTAACAAAAGATTATCCTTAAAAATGTTAGACAATAAACTGCATTTTATGGATCTGGTTTAAAAAGGTTATTTGCGGGGAAAAGACCAACAAGCTGTGTTGTGGTTTTCTAGATTGTTTCCTCAAGCCTTGTAACCTCCTAGCTCCTTACATTCCTAGTGGGAAATAGTTGCTGCAAATGCCTTGGGCTGCACTGCAAGCCCAAGTGTGCTGCACCGGTGTGATGCCCCACACTAAAACATCCAGAAATCATCATACATGTGAGGAAGAAGAAATAAAGCATCAAACCCTTTGGAATAATAGGATATAAAATTGCCTTTTGTAACTGAATCTTAAAAATGGAAGGTTACCATGACTTGTCCTATTGCAACCTGGTTATCAAAATAACTTTTTTTTTTTAATATGGCTATTCTCAAATACTGAAAATATTTGCATATTTAAAGACACTTAATTCTCTTCTATTATAGGTAAAGTAGACTGTTTCTAGGTGGTTAAGCTTGAAAAGATAGACTGAAAAGATAGGACATTTTGTATGCCTTTTTGCAATTGTATTTAGTTTTAAGACCGATGCTATTTTAGCTTAACTTTTAAAAAAGTGTTCTTCAAATAATTGTAATATTTTACATGATCATGAAATTCTTCAAATAAACAGATTTTAGAAACTACAAATTATAGTGGGATTTTCTGGTTTTGAAGGCTTGAAATGTGTGATTCTTACTAATAGATGTTTTATCCTTGTGATTGAAAATAAACCAAATTATGACATGGAATATAATAATACTCTGGGTAAAGTTTGCCATATATATCTTGTGTGTGTTATGTAAACACAGAAAACTACCTGCATGATTATCTCATATATTCTTTTCATTTAGAAGCCACAAAGCTTTCACCTAAGTATGCTACTAGTACTTAACTCCTTAAAAAATTTTGAGAAAATCCCCCTCCAAGTTTTCCAAACATGATGTTCTTGTCATTTTGATTGACTTTTGACAGTGTTATATTTCTTTTTCAAATGTCCAATATGGATAGTAGTAACCTTCCCTTTGAACTATTGTCTGTTATAAGAAAATATACATTACCTGCTAAAAATTAAAACTTCTCTTCAGCCAAATAAACTATTTGTATTTAACAGTGGATATTAAATTGAATTTTACCAAGTCCTTTAAATGTAACAAATACTCCAAATAGCCCTTTTAATTTCCTCAAACATAAAAAAAATTCTGAATTCTAGCATTGACAGTTAACTATAAGATTTATTAAGTTGTTTATTTTACTTATTTATGCACAAAGTCTGTACATAGCAAATAGAAAGAAAAGTCTTACTTGGAAGTTCTAGATTTTAGTTCCTAAAGCAATGACCCTTGCAATTTTTTGTTCAGCCAACTCTTTTGCATATAAGGATAGTTCAGATTCCATCTATATCCTTTCCTGTTTGTTTATTTTAACATTTTTATGAGTTCCAAAAATAAAATATCCCTTTAAAAAGATCTCCATGCAGTTTAAATAACAAGGTTAACAAATAATAGTAAAAGTTTGGAAAGCCAAGAGCCAACATTTTTACATAATATAGTCTCTCTAGGAGAAATAGAAACTTTTCTTGAAATATAAAAGTTTATGTGAAATTCATCACTTTTCACTTGGCAACACGTGAAACAAAATAAACATTTAACAAAAATTTTGTCTTGATCTTGTAAGCTATTATTCCAATAAAATAATCAAATGCTATCATTTCAGTTCTTTCGGGAACAAAATGGGATGGTATTTATAAGTACAAAAATTATACATTTATGAAATTTACTCTCCAGTAGTATGGTGAATAATACATAACTCAAAAAATCTCTACGAATACAACTTTTAAATTTCATGTTAAATCTTGTTTTTGTTTCGATGTTATGTTTCTTCTATAGCAGAAGCTTTATCCTGTGAAATATAGAAATGTAAAAGTAGAAAACACTGTTCTCTCAAAAATACTTTAAAAAAATACTCATCAGCCCCAAGAACAGAATACAACTCTCAAGGATCTTATTTAACAAGCCACACTCCTCCTTGTAGCTTGCTCCCCAATATTGTATGTTTCTGTCCATGCTTGTCTAACTTTCTCTCTCCCTTACACACACACACACACACACACACACACACACACACACCCTTCTTCCTTCATAAAGCATGAATATTTATCAGATTTAAAGCACATGAACAGATATACTATTTGGCTGCTACAAAAAGAATAGAGATAACCAACTTAAGTGAGTCATTTCATTATTTAACAATGTTTTTGTTATTTAACATTAACAATTCTCCCTTACATCTCACTGAGGAATCTTTTTACTTAAATTAGAGCACGTTTCCTTTTAATGTGTAACAAGTATTAGCTAGTCCTCGACAATCATGTTATCCCTTATGTATTTAAATGTTAGTAATTCACTCAATCTTTTTTCTCCAAGTTAAATAATTCTAGTAGTTTATATTTTTATAAGTCTTAATTTGCACGAGAAACACACATCTTCATGGGTTTATTTATATAGTTTTTTTTTAAAAATGATCACTTCATGAGTTTAACAGTACAATTACAAAGATTAAAGGAGAAAAACAATTTTAGAACATATTCCCCTAAGATTTGGAGCAACACAGTGGATGAAGCAGAAAAAGCTGTTCCAGATGGCAGGAAACATAAAGGAGAAGTCTGTAGGCATGTTCTATCATAGGAAGATGTCTGATGGACTGGGAGTGGGCTGGGTTGAACAGAGAACAGTGAAAGAAGAGAAGGTAAAGTTGGGGGAGGGGAGGAGAGAATGGGTGCAGAGGCTCTGGTAGTACACGATTATCTATGCGATGTTAAGATGGCATTTGAGAAAAGCAGTTACATGGTTACTTGCCTTTATATGTGCCTAAAACCATAAACTTCAGGAATCCCAAAGAAAAGGGATTTTAGTTATAGAAAAAGAAGGGAAAGTTTTATTTGACAAGTAGTGAGGAATCTCTACCGAATAAAAATAATGGATATCAAGGACACCAAAGTAGACACTACTGATGATGAAGAAGAAACAGGTGTTTGAAAGAGTAAGGACTGAACAGTCAGAGCACCCACAAGTCTGACTTGAGACTCATATATAAGTTCTAATTCAAAATTAAGAATAAAGCCAACTTCGATTTAACTGACTGTAACCAAAATACTCTATTTTCTGAATTCCTATAAGAAACCTAATTATACAATCTAATTTGTATATTATTTTTGTTTTTCTTCATATATGGGGATGTGTGTGTACTTGGCAAAGGTCTCCCTGACTTATGCTTCTGTTGCTTTATTCTCTTTCACAGATATTCTTGTACATGTTTATTGAAACAATGACTAGCTATTACAAAAAAAAATTAGTTCTATCATAGTTAAACATTTAAAATAATATTGATACCAAGTAGATCTTTCAACCAAGATGTGTGTGCTAAAATTTAAGAAAAGCTTATAATTTGATTTTGAGATTACACCTACAATTCTTGTTGCACTAACAACTAACAATTTTCATGTTTACACTTGAGTGCCTAAAAATACAGGTGCAGATGAAATGACTGGAGTGGATTTTTAAATGCTTATCAAAATTTACCAACTGATAATGATTTATAGACAAACTACGATAGCCTTTAAATAGAATATTTTCGTTAGAATATATGTGGTATTTCCCCTTAACAGGTATCAGAAGTAATGCCTCTAAGACATCATTAGGGAAAATCTTTCTTAAAAATGTTGAGTAAGTGGCATCATGTAAGAAGGAAGAAATATATTGTCTTTTTGTCTTATTATAGTTTGTACATGTTACACTTTACACTTGTTTTTGTCATTCAGTGTTTTGGGCTTTTTGGTAAGTACATGTGTAAGAATTCCATCTTTCCCTGATATTCCTGCATTTTCAGTTTTTTCCGTGTCTCTATAAAAGTTTCCTTCTTTTCCATCAGTGAAATGTTAGTTTCCAATGGTAAACCAAATATGGAAGATAAGATATGTAATTATTTGGAGAAATAATTCCCATGTTTTATTTTCAGTTTGGATATATTCTAAGAACTCTAAAAATATAAAGATGAATCTATTATTTCCTCTTATAGTTGGGACTGTCACACATTAAAATCTTCAACATCTCTTATTTTCAGCTGTCCTGGTTATTACGCAAAAGACTAAAACAATTTAAATAATTGGCGTCAAAAGAAGGATAAAACATGTAGCCTGCCTCCCTGCCTTCCTTCCTTTCTTCCTACTTTGCTTCCCTGCTTCCTCCTCCTTCCTGCTTTCTTTCCTCTGTTTTTCCATAAAGAAAGAAATGAAGTGCTAAGTAGCAAACATTTGCTCTTTGTGCAGTATGTATTTGCATTTTTGTGTTGCCAAACTTTTCTTATTTCAACATTTTTGCCAAAGTCCAGGTAAATGTGGCCTTTTCATTCAGATGTCAGATTTTACTGAGTTAGAGGAATTACTAAATTTTAAAAAAAGTTTTTGCATTTTTCACAGTCTAATTTATAAAGTTTTCAGGACTTACATAAACTTAAACCTCTCTATGGTTAATATTGCTTAACTTCACTTCTTTGGGATATTTAGATATCTTGTTTCATTTTCATTTTTAGGTACAGATCCTATCATACCTTAAAAAAATTTAAATCAGTTTGTGTTGAACACACAATGTCAAATTTCCGTGGCACAATAGTGAAGATATTTTTCCCTAAAGCCTATTAACAAGCATTCTTCTATTAGAATAATAATTACAAAGGTAATTTCCTCTATTAATCACCCAACTTTTTTCCTGTTATTATTTTATCATCTTTTCCCTTTTTACTACTCATAATGTTTTAATAGAAAATTTTTTAATGTTAGAAAAGATGAAAAAAATAAGAACTTCTGTCACAAGTTCTGGTGTTCTGCATTGCTCTGAAGTTGTGTTTCTTTTTTCCTGGGCAAAATTATTTGAGTTGACATAAAAACCCAAAGTCAACCTCTAACATCTGTCCCTTGCCCTCATATGTCATTCCTACTACTATAGTATCCTTATTGCATCATTTTTCCTTTCTGTCTGTGAGTCAGCTGAAGAACCATCATTTAAACACTTACAATTTGATCCTCATTATGTACTTTGTTTCAACACATGGAGATGCCCAGCTTACTAGAGGCCGATAATCTGAAGCAGCAGTGACCCCTCTAACCGAAACATCTGGAAAACAAAGGTTTCATAATCTGGCTCGTCTCCAGAAATTATCAGTTATTAAAATCTGACTTTGTTTAACAGCAATAACTCAATTTATTGAATGGATTGTGAGAGATATGAATCTATATATATATATACATACCATTCAAATTGAACTACAAAGAATTCACATTTTTGAAATAGAAACAATGAGTATTTATTTCATATAGACTATGTTTCTGTATCTTAACCTAATTGCTTTTAGTACGAAATGTATATATTTTACAATGCTAGCGAGAATAAAGTCTACCAAGTTATTTTTAGCAACTGCAAAACAGCATCCTAAAATTTTGTGAAATAATCGCTTGAGTGTGATAGACTCATGCATTTTTTATCAAAACACTTTTTGAGTGAGGGTATGATTTTCATATTTTAAAATTAACAGTTAATTTATAACAGATTATTTTTATTTATACAATATTATTAACCATAAAGATGTTTGAATCAAGTCCTCTAGCCACAAGTAGATTGAAACTTACAAACTAGAGTCACAAGTTGCATTGATTCCAAAAAATTTTTTAGTGTGCAGATACTTTCCTTTTAGCTTTTTTAGGTTACAAGCATGTTGTCATTCATTAAAAGTTTAGCGTTTTTTTCCCTAACATTATTTATGCTTCAACACAGTAATATTTGGAGTCTAGAAATCAAGTCATTAACTTTGGAACAATGTTTCAAACCTTTTTATTATGGAAAAATTGTCAAATATTCAAAAAAGTAAAGAGAATAGAAGGATAACCCCCAGGTTTCCAATTCCCAGTGTTCACAATTATCCACATTTCGACATTCTGGTTTTATCTATCCTCCCCAACCTTTCTTGCTTGAATATTTTAAAGTAAATCTCATCATTATCCTTGTAAATAATTTGTTGTGCAGTCCAGAAGCAAATTCTTGACAAAGTTCTTTTATTCATTGATTGACTCATTTCTTTACTATCTCATATATTAAACATTTGTTGAGCTACCATATTCCAGACACTGGATTAAGCCCTGAGAATTAATTAGCCAGGCAATGTCATTAGGATCCTTATTAAGAAGTTCTGTGATGATTGGAAATGTAAACTGCTAACAAATATCATTCAACTGCTTAAACCCCATCCATGATGCTTCATGAGTCCTGGGCAGTCCTTAGTATGGTATGTGAGATCCTTGATGATCTCCCCCCCTCGGACACTCCACACTCAATTTTATCCACCAGAGTATAATCGCTCTAAATTCCTTCTGTATGGAAATATTTAGTTTTCCAGATATGTCTCCTTTATTTTTTTGCACATACTGGCCTCTCTATAATCTTCATCTCCAAACCAGGCTGATTCCCCTGTGGTTTTCAAGAGACAGCCCATTCTTTGCCTCTTTGGGAAACCTTACCTTACTGTGTCTTTCCTCCCAGCAAACAAACCACTAGGTGTTCATCCTTTAGTACTTCCAGAGAATCTTCTGTATATATCTACAGTGGTATAATATTCAGATAGTTTATTGTTTTATAGTGCTCTTACTCACTAAACTAAGAGGTCTTTTTAAGAATAGTTCCTGAATGTTAGATTTCTATATGCCCATTATGTGGCACAATTCAGAATATACAACAGGTATTTAATAAATTCAGTGGGTTTTTTCCTTGGAATGTGTTGGTTAAATAAATAAACTATGGTCATTTCTGGAGGTATTTTAGGGTGGTGCCTAATGATGATTCCAGTTTGCCATAATTTCACAAGATTAACAAAATCCTGTGGAACCACTGGTAGTTTTCCCATTGAAGGGAAAGAAACAAAGTATGTGGTTTTTTTTTTTAAAGAAACACCAGATTATCATGTGACATTTCAATATTGGCTCTCTTTTCAGTCTTCATGACAGCATTATTTGAATATAAAATGAAGGAATGATTTGATCACTAAAATAAGGTCACAGAATACAAAATAATATCCCAAAAAGAAGGCCTAACTTAATGAACAGCAATTCCATTTTTACCCCTTCACATTTCCACTTGCCACTTGATATGGTTTGGCTGTGTCCCCATCCAAATCTCATTTGAATTGTAGCTCCCATAATTCCCATGTGTCGTGGGAGGGAAAAAGTGGGAGATAATTGAATCATGAGGGCGGGTCTTTCCTGCGCTGTTCTCATGATAGTGAATAAGTCTCACAAGATCTGATGGTTTTATAAATGGAAGTTCCCCCACACAACAAGCTCTCTTGCCTGCTGCCATGTAAGACATGTCTTGCTTCCCCTTCGCCTTCCACCATGACTGTGAGACCTCCCCAGTCATGTGAAACTGGGAGTCAATTAAACCTATTTTCTTTATAAATTACCCAGTCTCACATATGTCTTTATTAGCAGTGTGAGAACAGATTAATACACCACTTAACTTTAATATGTCGTTTTTAGCACATTTTTCTTGCCTATCTTTTATCTCCGTCTTACATCTTATACTCTCAAGAATCAGAGGGAAAAAGGCATACATGTAAATAGGGTATCTAATAAATAGCTTGGTGCATCAGCAAGGCTCCGCTAGCAAGTGAAAAAGAGAGTCTGGGCCATTACTCCCATAATTGTGGCAATTCCACACATAGGATCACAGAATTTTAGAGCTGGAACGTACCCGCAGATTATCTAGTCCAAATTGCCTTTCAAAGAGGTTAAATGATTTGTCCAAACTCACACTCTCTTTTCAAATTTCAGTCAGCCCTGAAATCTTTTTGAGATTATTGGTGAAAGGGCAGGATAGCTGAATAGCCAAAAGAGAATAATTTAGCATGGAGGAGTCAACATGATTTCGCATGAGAAATGATGTTTGTAGATTTCACTAGAGTTGTTTCAGGGGATAAATAAGCATAACTAAGGAGATTTGGAGATAAAGTTTATATTTAAACTTTGAAAAAGCTTTATGAAAGTTCCTATATCAGAGACTACTTAGACAATTCTCATAAGAAATTGAGTTGGAGAGAAATAGGGAGAAATTTTAGTAGTTAACAATATAGACAGAGAAGAATCAAGTCCTAATTCTGTCTCTTATGAGTGGCCTTGGGAAACTTATTTCACCTTGCTTAACATCATTTTTCCACAAATAATATAATAAGAATTTTACTTAACTCATAGGACTGCTGTGAGGATTGAATTAGATAATAATATTATCCATAATAAAAGCTAACACATATTGAATATTTAGTATGATACCTAGTACTATGGGATATGCCAGACATTGTTAACTACTTAATAAATATTACCTAATTTAATCTTTATAAGGCCTATATAAGGAAGGCAGTGTTATCTTCCCCACTTTAAAGATGAAAGAGACTGAGGCAAAGAATAATAAAACAGCTTGTCCTAAGTCATGAATTAGTGATTAATAAAGTCAGGAATAAAACCTAGGAAGGTTGCTCCAGAGCCTTCACTCTTAGCCAGTCAATCTCCCGACTCCTATGCTATTAATATGTATAAACCCTTTTCCATGCACAGAACTAGGTACACAATAAGGGCTTAATAAATGTTGGATAATACTATTTTTATACTTTCTCATGTGGACAAAGAAAGGGATGCCTAATATTAACTAAAGGCCTACTCTAAGCATAAGATTTTCTCTTTACAACTAACCTGGAAGGCACAGAGATGCCCAGGGAGGTTCCATGGCTCAACCACAGTCAGAAGCCAGCAAAGACAGAACCAGGATTCAGAAGACACTGGTCTTAGGCCAAAGCCCATGGTCTTATTACTGCATTTCAACCTGAATTCTTATGTGGATCAATACTTTTATTTGTTCTTCCTCTTCTACCAAAAATGTGCTTAGATGTATTAGTATGTATCTGCATAAGATATAAGGCACATATATGCACATTATCAATGTTTTATTTGACCTACAGGTGAGCAAAATTTAGTAAAGAGAAAATAAAGAGTAACAAGGGAAGAATTTAGCCAGTTTCTGAAGAATAAGCAGCTAATGTCCCCAGAGTCTACACTGGAACCAGTCAATTTTCATGTTTTAGAACATGATGGGGCATACAAATACATGTTAACATGTATTGATTTTCAGTTGACAATATGTTTTTCTCAGGAGAAAAGAGCCAAGCCAATGATGTCAAGTGGCAGGATGCAAGATGAGTTGCTAGACAAGGCATTTTTGAGTCATTTAGATTAGTCCCTGTGAAACATTGTCCTAAAAAGTTTCTATGCCAAAACCTAATAGAAAGTGCCAAAAAGAAGAGTACTGGAAGCATAAAATATTATCCCATGGTACTGTACATCAGCATTAAATGTATTTTGAAGTTCTAGTCACCACATTTCAAGGAACACATAAGGCTTGAAACCATATAGAGAAAGATCATTAAAATATTGTAAAGATGGAAAGTCGACTGCTGGAAAATGGACTAAATATGTTAATATCTTTGAAAACTGAGAAGGGATGTAGTAAAGTCAGGATGAAAATGGATAGGACAAACACAAAATTATTCATCAAAATCTAGAATTCTAGAACCAGCAAGTACCTTGTTGCTGTCCTTGTTAACCTCTGAATAGTTCATAATGTATCTCCTGGAAGTAAGGGTGTTTTCCACAGGATCACCATATATTATCACAGTTAGGATATTTAACATTAATACTATTACCTAACGTATCCACATCCAAGTTTCTCCACTGTCCCAATAAGGTCCTTTATTGCCCTTTTTTCCTTTCTTCCTTCCTCTTCTCTCCCTCGCTCCTTCTTTCCTTTTTCTCTCCCTCCTTCTTTCCTCCTTTTTTCCACCCTCATTCTTTCCTTCCTTTTTTCCTCCTTCCTCCCTCTTTCCCTCCATCTTTCCTTTCTTCTTTTCTCCTTCTCTCCCTCCCTTTCTCCCTCCTTGCATCCTTCCTTATTTTATTCCTTCCTTCCTCCCTCCCTCCCTTCCTTTTTCTTTCCTTCTTCCCTTCCTCCCTCGCTCTCTTTTTCCTTCTTGTCTCTTTGCTTCTTCCTTACTTCCTCCCTTCCTCTTCGCTCTCTCCTTCTTTCTTCCTCCTTCCTTCCTTTCTTATTCCTTTCTCTTCTTTTCTCCTTTCTTCTTCCTTTCTCCTCCTTTCTCCTTCCTTTCATCCTCCTTTCTCCTTCCTTTCTTCCTCCTTCCTTCCTCTCTTCTTTACTTTCTTCTTTCCTTCCTTCCTTCTTCCTTCCCTCTCTCCTTCCCTCTTCCCTTCCATTCTTTCCTTCCTTTCCTCCTTTCCTTCCTTCCTTCCCTCCCTCCCTTCTTCCTTCCTTCTTTCCTTCCTTTCTTCCTTCCTTCTTTCCTTCCTTCCATCCTTCTCTCCCTTCCTCCTTTATTCTTTCCTTCCTTCCTTCCTTCCTTCCTTCCTTCATTCATTCCTCCTTCATTCTTCCCTCCTTCCCTCCTTCATTCCCCTCTTCCTTCCCTCCTTCATTCCCTCCTTTCCTCCTTCATCCTTTTTTTGACCCAGGGTCAGGTATATCAAGTTGCATTTACGTGATATAATGCTCTATTTTCACTTCGTCTGGAACAGTTGTCCAGAATTTTCCATCTCTGATGGCATTCTTAGTTTTTGAGAGTCCAGGAAAAGTCTTTTGCAGAACATTTCTCAGTTTGAATTTCGCTAATTGTTTCTTCATGATTATATTAAATTTGAAGATTTTTGGCAAGAATAAATACTACATAGTTAATGTTGTATCCTGTAAACACTTCTTAAAGACTGGAAGAGAAGAGATTTAGAACTGTTAAAGTCTAACTGTATCCCAGAGTATTTGTTATTTCCAAGAGCAAAGAAAGTAATATCATTGGTTCAAAAGGTTTAAAATAAAAGGGCTTAATCTATAACACTTAAATCTGTTAAGAAATTAATGAATGTTTCAGAATAACTCTTCAACTTTTTGCAGGTGACATTATGTGGCCTAGTATGCCTTTCCACAGATATCTCTTGACATTACTCTCAGGAACAGAAAACTGACTTGGTTGTACTAGCTTGACTAAAAATGGCATTTTCTAATGTCTCTCTCTTCCTCTCATCACAAAGGCAAATCTCAGTCAGTTAGACATTTGCAACATTGATTCTAAATGCTCTTTCAGGGTACATTTGAAAAGATGCAAAAATCTTTGAGAGAAAAAATATTTGTATATTAATACTGTCTAACCCTATAAGCTACTGACATCCTCAGTGATCTTGAGTGCATAGTTCTTTCACTTAACAACTCAAAGTCCTCAAAATTGGGAGAAGATATAGATGTACAAAATATACAGAGAATTACTAATTTTTCCAGAATTTCCAAACTGAAATTTATTCATGTTAGTGTTTCATGAAAATATGGTATGATAAAATTAACATGGATTTGGGATGCAGACAGAATTTGAACCCTAACATTGCTACTTCTCAGCTGCTTGCCTGTAATCAAGTCATTTAACTCTTTAAGTTGTATTTTCCACATCTGTAAAATGGAAGCGATCACATCTACCTTCCAGTGTTCTTATAAAATTGATAAATTTTTTATAAAGTGTCAGTTTTATGTAATTATTGCTATAATCATTGACAAGACAAAAATCTTTGATTTTACTCAAGAAAAGAATGGTCCATCTGGATAATCAAACCATGTATTTTGTATAAATTAACCAGTTGTTTAATCATATTTACTTACTAAATTTTTGTCCAAATAAGAAGTGCCAGACAAAATGTTGTCCAAGTCGTTTGTTCTACTTGATACCAAGTTCCCATCCTTGAATTGGGTGAGATAACCCAGTATGCATATAATAAATTTTCCCATTTGCTTAAGATAGATCACGTTTGGTTTCTGCCACCTGTAAGCAGAAGGAATATAGCTTACACTACCACTTAAAAGCTGGTTAGTTATGCTACCATAATTAACACCAAAAATAGTCACAGTGGCTAACAATTCTTTCAACAATCAGCTTCATTTTTCATTATAATTGTCACACCAGAAGGTGGGTGTATTAGTCCATTCTCACGCTGCTATAAGGACATAACCAAGACTGGGTAATTTACAAAGGAAAGAGGTTTAATTGACTCACAGTTCAGCATGGCTGGGGAGGCCTCAGAAAGCTTACAATCATGGTGGAAGAAGATGCAAACACATTTTTCTTCACATGGTGGCAGGAGAGCAAAGTGCCTGGAGAAGTGTGGGGGGAAAGTCCCTCATAAAACCAACGAATCTCATGAGAGCTCACTCACTATCACAAGAACAGAATGGAAGAACCACCCTCGTGATCTAATCACCTCCCACGAGCTCCCTCCCCAAACACATGGGATTATAATTCAGATTACAATTCAAGATGAGATTTGGGTGTGGACACAGGGCCAGACCATATCAGTGGGTTCTCTTAGGGCTTTACATGATCTGATATAGTTTTCAAGCTTCTTTCCAAACCACTCTTCCACTTTGATTTATCTACTCTAGTTATACTAGAATTTCTCTGTTTTAAATTAAGGTATAATAGACACAAAGTAAAATACAAAAATTTAAGGGTATGATTTGCTGAATCTTTATCAATGTATACTTCCATGTAATCAGTCACCACCCAAATCAAAATACAGCAAATTTACATCATCTATAGAGTTTCATCAGTACTCTTCCCAAGGTAAGCATTATTCTGAATTTCATCATTATAGATTGGTTTTGCCTGTTCTTGATTTTTATGTAAACCAATCACACAGTATGGTATCCTTTTGTGCCTGACTTCTTTTCCCAAACGTACCATTCTGAGATGCATCTATGTTATTGCATGTATCCATAGAGTTTTATTGCTATGCAGTATTCCATTATATGAATAAACTATAATTTGTTTATGTATTTGTCTGTAGAGAGACATCTGATTTGTTTCCAGTTTGTGACTACCATGAATAAGATGGCTATTATCATTAGCCATAATTATATAAATGGTATTTTTGTAAGTATCTTCGTGGACATATGTACTCTTTCCTCTTGGGTCTATGCATGGCAATGGAATTTATGAATTAGACACTAGGAATTTTTGAGTTTCAGTAGATAATCACAAATATTTTCAAAGTGATTTTACAATTTTACCCTGCTGCCAGCATTTTACAAGAGTTCCAATTGTTCTACATTCTTGTCAACATTTAATATTTTAGGTCTTTAATTTTAGCAATTCTGGTGGATGGGTAGTGGGTTTCATTGTGGATCCAATTTGCATTTCTCTAGTGAGAAATTGATGAGCCAATTCTAAATTTGTGCAAAAGTACAAAGACCTAGAGTAGTCAAGAAGGCAATGAAGAATAAGATGAAAGTTGGAAGACTTACACTACCAGATTTGAAGACTGAACATAAAGCTACCCTCATGAAGACAATGTGGAACAGAGAGTTCAGAAAATAAACCTACACATATTCGGTTACTTGATTTTCAATAATGGTGCCAACTATTCAATGCAATGGAGATCTCCACAATAAATGGTGCTGGGGCAACTGCTCCTCTATATAAAAAAAATTAATAATTTTAAATGGGTTATTAAAGCTTGATGTGGTGGTGCACGCTGTAGTCACAGCTACTCAGGAGGCTAAGGCAGGAGGATCACTTAAGGCCAGGAGTTTAAGTCCAACCTGAGCAACATAGTGAGATCCTCCTCTAAAGGAAGGAAGGAAGGAAGGAAGGAAGGAAGGAAGGAAGGAAGGAAGGAAGGAAGGAAGGAAGGAAGGAAGGAAGGAAGGAAGGAAAAGAAAGAAAAAGAAAGGAGGGAGGGAGGGAAAGAGAGAGAGAAAGAAAGAGAGAAAGAGAGAAAGAGAGAAAGAAAAGAAAGAAAGAAAGAAAGAAAGAAAGAAAGAAAGAAAGAAAGAAAGAAAGAAGTTATTAGACCTAACTGTGAAAGCTAAAACCACAAAGTTTCTTAAAAAGAATATAAGACATATCTTTATGAACATGGGATAGATGAGAAAACAGGACACAGAGAGCACTAATCATAAAAAAAGATAGTTAAACAATATCAAACTTAAGAACTTGTGGTCATCAAAAGACATCATTAAGAAAGTTAAGGCCGGGCGCGGTGGCTCAAGCCTGTAATCCCAGCACTCTGGGAGGCCGAGACGGGTGGATCACGAGGTCAAGAGATCGAGACCATCCTGGCTAACACGGTGAAACCCCGTCTCTACTAAGAAATACAAAAAACTAGCCGGGCGAGGTGGCGGGCGCCTGTAGTCCCAGCTACTCGGGAGGCTGAGGCCGGAGAATGGCGTGAACCCGGGAGGCGGAGCTTGCAGTGAGCTGAGATCCGGCCACTGCACTCCAGCCTGGGCGACAGAGCCAGACTCCGTTTCAAAAAAAAAAAAAAGAAAAAAAAGAAAGTTAAAAAAAAAATAGGCCAGGCATGGTGGCTCATGCCTGTAATCCCAGCACTTTGGGAGGCCGAGGCAAGTGGATCACAAAGTCAGGAGTTTGAGACCAGCCTGGCCAACATAATGAAACCCCATATCTACTAAAAATACAAAAAAATTAGCTGGGCGTGGTGGCGGGTGCCTGTTATCCCAGCTACTTGGGATGCTAAGGCAGGAGAATCACTTGAAGCCGGGAGGCGTAGGTTACAGTGAGCCGAGATCATGCCACTGCACTCTAGCCCAGGCAACAGTGCGAGACTCCGTTTCAAAAAAAAAGAAAAAAAAGAAGAAGAAGAAGGTTAAAAAAATAAAAATAAAGCAAGCCACTGGGAAAATGTGTTTGAAACGTACATATCCGATAAAGGATTCATATCTAGAATATATTTTTAACTCTCATAAATTAATAAGAAAAAGATCATCTAATAAAAATTTAAAAAGGTGCTCGATATAATTCTCTGTTCTTAAAGGTGCCATGATCTTTCCTATATGTGCTGATTACTCTCTCAAAATATATCATTCTATCCCCATCCCCACATTTTAACCCAAAGACTATACTGCATCTCCCATTACATGACCCCATTGCAGCCATCCTGCAGCTCCTTATAGCCCTCATGACATTGTAACTATCTGCTTGATATCTGTCCTCCACAAGGAATGAAGGCAAGAATCATGTCTCTGGCATCAGCAAAGTACTTGACCTATAGTTAAATATAATAAGTGTTTTTTAAATATAGGAAGGTTTAAAAGATCTTCGTATAAACTGAGAAGAATAACAAGCCATTATTAAACAGCAGATATGCTAGGAAAATAAAATAAACTGAATTCATTTTAGGTCAGTGGGAATAAAAAATTTGATGCAACTATATTTTTAAAAGAATAGAATTAACCTTATAAGTAATACACAGGACTTACGCAAAATAATCACTTCTTACTCTGCTCTCAGCAGAAGTGGTGATTATTATTAATATTATCTGTTTAGCAATTGGAATAACATTTTATGTCTACAGCTAATGATAAGTCAGGATGAGTGAAGTATCTCCCAAGAGGAAGCTATGGGACAGTTAGAAGTCTCCTGTTTGGGAAAATCAGCCTTATAACATGAATGCCTCATTTCCTGCTTATAGATTAGCAGACGCCAGACACCATTTCCATTAATTTAGCCTTTATTTATTTACTATTTAATTATGTACTTATGTGTTTATTTGTATACTATTTATTATACTTGACTTGAAAAGAAGAGTTTATTTGCTGTTCTCAGTGACAGGTTGTATTTTCTAAAGAGAGCTGCCAAAATATCTTCCATCCCACATGTTCTTCTGCAATGTGACCTTACCACTGCCTCATCAGAAGAAATGTACCAGTTACAGGAGTTGAAATCTATGTCCTCTCCCTTTGAATCTGGGTAGTCTGTGACTGCTCCAAACAACAGAAAATAGCAGAAGTGATGATATATAACTTTTGAGGCTGAGTCATAAAATGTCATGCAGGGACCATGTGGTTCTCTCGAAAAGCTCACTCTATGGATGTTCCCCTCTCAGAACACACCTGCCCTGCTGTGAGAGTCCAAATGGAGTGGCCACATGTAGGTATTCCAATGAATACCTGGGCTCAGTCCCAGCTGAGCCCAGTCTTCATGTCATCCCAGCACAAGCACCAAACATGTAAGAGAAGGAACCTCCAGATATTATCAGTTCCCAGCCTTCTGAGTCATTACCAGTAATTTGAGTGTTCATGGATATTACAAAGCAGCAAACCTTCTCTGATGTGCCCTGGACATAGGAAATTTATAAGCAACATAAAATGATTATTATTTATTCTCTGAGTTTGGTGTGGCTTGTTATATAACACAATAATAGGCCAGGCACTGTGGCTAATGCCTATAATCCCAGCACTTTGGGAGGCCCAGGCAGGCAGATCACTTGAGGCCAGGAGTTTGAGACCAGCCTGGCCAACATGGTGAAACCCCATCTCTACTAAAAATTTAAAAAGTAGTGGGGTGTGGTGGTGCACACCTGTAGTCCCAGCTACTCAGGAGGCTGAGGCAAGACAATCGCTTGAACCCGGGAAGCAGAGGTTGCAGTGAGCTGAGATCATGCCACTGCGCTCCACCCTGGGCAACAAAGCTATACTCTGTCTCCAAAACAAACAAACAAACAAAACAAAACAACAACAACAAAACCCAAAAAAATCCAATAATAGTAACTGGTACATTGTTGTTGTTTTTAAATAAATACTTAAATATATCTGTATTGTTTGGAGTAAGACACCCTTCTGTGAAAAATATTTTTGAAATACCATGACAGACATCTCTAACTCAGTGATTTTTAAAACTCATTTGAGTAACAACACTTCTAAGAATCCAGTGAAAGTCTTACTCCTCTTCTCAGAAAAATGCTCTTGGTCATAACTGACAGTTCAGCTGTTTTCTTACCAGTTGTTTTGATTTATATTAACTAAGAACAAACTAAACACTTAAAGGGCTAATATTTAATTCAGCCACTAGTTTAAATATTTAAAATCCATCTTTACATTAAAAGCTTAGTACTTTTATCAGGATAAAAATATATATTGTTATTGTGCACAACTCTGACTACACAAATCGTGATTATTCTGACTGAATCAATCAATTTCCTTAAAATTAGGATTTATAGACATAGGACAAACTATTCTGAACTTATGGTGTCAGTCATGGTAACTAATTTCAAATAGTCTTAGATTATCTATGTAGAATTAAATGCAATGGTAGATGGGTGCAGTGGCTCAGGCCTGCAATCCCAGCACTTTGAGAGGCTGAGGCAGGGTGATGGCTTGGAGACCAGCCTGGGCAACATGGTGAAAACCCATCTCCAAAAACATACAGAAATTGGCCGGGTATGGGTGCATGTACCTGTAGTCCCGGTTACTCTGGAGGCTGAGGTGGGAGGACCACTAGAACCCAGGAAGCGGAGATTGCAGGGAGCGAGATTGGACCACTGCACTCTGGCCTGGGTGACAGAGACTCTGTCTCTAAATGAATAAATGTAATGGAAAGAAGTAGTTTTGTGATTTTTATGAGATTGCTATCAATCTCATTAGTTACCAGGAATCAGAAGTACTAGTCCTGCAACTCATAGGGCAATTTTAATGAGCTATGGGAAATCTGAATCTGTTTTGTTACTTAGTATGGACTTTTCTTATCTGCAGAAAGGCTTGTGGTGAATAATGTCAATGATTATGTCCATTCCCAGATCACTGAATTGCCTTTGATTCTTTGTGGAAAACAAAACAAAACAAAACACGTTTATGTTAATTTCCAATGTTCATTGCTAGTATACAGAAAAACAACTGAATTTTGTATACTGATGTTGCATATGTAAACATCAAACTTGCAAAAAAATACTAGACTAGTTCCAATAGCTTTTATGTAAATGTTCCATATAGGAGAATCTGTTAATAAAAGCAGTTTTACTTCTTTTTTTTTTCTTATCTACATGCCTTTTATTTTTTTTCCTTACTCTAATCTCCAGTAAAATGTAGAGTAAAAATGGTGAAAGCAGACATACTTGCCTTTTTGCTGACATTAGAAGAAAAACAATCTTTCACCATTAAACCTGATATAAAATGTGAGCTTTCATAGATGCTGTTTGTCAGATTGAGGGCATTCCCTTCTTTTCCTAGTTTGCTGAGAGTTTTTTTCTTTTTTCTAAATCAGAAGTGGCTGTGGATTTTGTTTAATACTTTTTCTGGACCTGCTACGTTGATCATATGGTTTTCCCTTTTGGTCTATTAATATGGTGAATTACACTAGTAGATTTTTGAATGTTAAACCAATCTTGAATTTCTGAGAAAACTAGTGAATTAATACGGTGAATTACACAGGTAGATTTTTGAATGTTAAACCAACCTTGCATTTCTGAGAAAACCCCAGTTGGAATCCACTTTTTGATTCAGATTGTTAACGTTTTGTTACATATGATAAAAAATCGTGTTTATAAAAAAATCTATGTTTATGAAAAATATTAGTCTGTAGTTTGCTTCCTGTAAATCTTGGATTGGTTTTGATTTTCATATTTGAGTAAAGCTGGCCTCATAGAATGAGTTGGGCTGCATTTTTTCCTTTTGAATTTTTTGGCAATTTTTGTAAGATCATTATCTTCCTTGTATGTCTGGTTAGGATTTACCTATGAAACCATCTGAACTTGGTATTTTTTCTATAGGAATATTTTTAGTTAAAAATTTAATTTCTTTAATTAGTATATGACTATTAAAATGATCTCTTTCTTCTTAAGTAAACTAAGTGTGTATAGGAAATCTCCTTTTATATAGTTCCATTCCTGGCAACCTCCAGCAACCTCGGCCTCCCTGGACTGCTTGCTATGCATCCTGAACTCAGGAAGACTGCAGGTCTCCACCTGGAGTCCTGCAGTTCTGTATCACAATCTGGAAACTATTTCTAGGCAATAAGCTGAGACAATTGGGTGCTCATCTTACTTGTTTCCATTGTCTTAGGATCACTGTCATTCATTGCCTAAGTCCAATTTCTTGAAAACCAATGCTTCCTACATTTTATTCAGTTTTTGTTTCAGGAAGGAGAGTAGATTCAATCCTTATTTCATTTTGGCTGGAAGCAGAACTCCGTTCTTAAACTTTAAAAACATTTATCTCACCCAAGTTTGGCCAACTTGTCTCTCTTACTTTCTCCTTTTTTTTTTTTTTTTTTTTTAGTAATACTTTAAAACGTTGATACTTTTTTAAAATTTTATTTTCTCTCAGGAGGGGTAAGAAGGAAGCTTTCCATTGTCGTATTTAGCCTGATGCTTGACTCATATAATTTTCACCCATCAGCTTCATTAAGGTCTTCAGTGTAAGCTATTGGGATCAATTTGACAGTAAGACTTTGTATGATGAATGCATTCCCTAATTGTTTAAAAAAAAAAATTGAAGCAAAAGATTTAACTGCTGTGCCTAATTCTTCACCACTGCACTATTCTTTGCAGAAAAGCTTGGAAACAAGCCATATTCTCTTTTGTTTTCTTTTTTTTTTTTGCCACTAGAGTGAGTTGGAATGTCATGAAGACATGTTTTTAACCATTTAGTAGAGGAAAAATATAAATTCTTCTACAATTTCTTATGTAAAGCATATATTTGTCCAACAAAAGTATTGTAAAATCAAGTACTAAAATTTGAACATTAGACAGATTGTAGGTTTGACTTTTTAGGGGACTGTCAGTGATGACAGAATGTTTAATACGTAGGGCTTGCTCATCCCTTTTGTGTGCTAGTATGTACCCTTCTGGGGTTGACTACAGACTGACAAAGCTCTTCTCCTCTGCTGTTCTATCCTCCAGCAGGCATTATACCTACTGGTAGTGACAATATCATATTATGGAAGTCATATAGACTTCAGCGACAGGGAAAAAGCTGTGCTCACAGGAATTTCATTGCACATTTAACATTGCAAAATAGTTTATTAACCTGGGACCAGGTACACAGGTGTTTTGGACAGTGTGAACATCTTGAAATTGTTTGCAAATGTTTGTGTATGTGTTCTTTTTCCCTGTACATGAACTCCATAACTTATATGACACTCAAAGAGGGGTTTTAAATTCCTATGCTGAGTCTTCCACGTAGTCCCTTTGCAGAGTAGAGAAACAGACAAATGAGACCCACTGTCAAAGTGCTATAGAACAACACCCCCCATAAAATTATCTTCTGAGGATGATTTAGGAATCCAGATCACTCAGGGCTCAGAGTGGACATTTTTGGCCCAGTGATCTCTTGCTGTGTCCCAAATTATAGCTAATGGTTTAACAACAGGATAATCAGCTCTTTCGGTGGTTTAAAAATTGTAACTATCTTGTATTTGGTTTGTATTTCTTTACTTATGTCAAAAAATAAAAATAAGAATATATTCAGACGAAACTTTTGTTTAAGGTTATAAAACATTTCTAGGACACTGACATAAAAAAAGAGACTAAGTGTCTCATTTACATGGTCTACCTTTCAAGGGAAAGCAACTAGGTGTTAGTTTACCATATGTCTATGCTCAATCATGAAGCCAATTTGGTAAGATTAAATGCACTATATATCAAGGCTTGAATGATTTTTTAAAAATCACATTACTCTTTCTCACAGTAAACTGGGTTTTTTTTCTATGTTTTTTTTCTTTCCAGCCAAACAGCACCAGATCTCAGAATAGAGACTAATCATTTTGATCATTCTATAATAACTCACTCTATCATTATTCATGTCAGGAAAATGTTATTATTTCCATGTTATTTCTAATAAAACAGAAGCTCTAAAACAGCTTTTGTTCATGATGAAGTCTACTTCATTATTTTTGACTTGTTCTTATTAAGCACTATCTTTTTTTCAGCTTTATTGAGGTAAAATTGACAAATAAAATTTGTGTATATTCAAGGTATGCAATGTATGTTTTACCATATGTATATATTGTGAAATGTTGTGAAATGATTACCACAATCAGGCTAATTAACAATTCCATCACCTCACATAGTTACCTTTTTTCCTGTGGTGAGAATACTTAAGATCTATTCTCTTGGCAAATTTCAAATAAATAATATATTATTATTAACTATAGTCATCATGCTGTACATTACGTCTCCAGGACTTATTTTTCTTATACCTGAAAGTTTTTTCCCTTTGGCAAACATCTCCCCATTTTCCTCACCCTTGGCCTCTGGTAACCACCCATCTACTATCTGTTTCTGTGATTTCACCTTTTTTAGATTCCACATATAAGTCAGATCATGTGGTTTTTGTCTTTCTGTGAGTGCCATATTTCACTTAGAGTGATATCAACCAGTTTCATCCATGTTGTTGCATATGGCAGGATTTCCTTCTTTTTTCTTGGCTGAATAATATTCCATTGTGTATGTGGTGTGTATGTATGTGCATTTATATACATGCATGTGTATACACGCACATATATACACACGCATATATATGTGTATGTGTATGTATATGTATGTGTATACACATATATATATATATACACACACATATACACACACACATACATACACACCACATTTTCTTTTCTATTCATCTGTTGACAGGCATGTAGGCTGTTTCCACATCTTGTCTATAGACAATAATGCTGAAGTAAATATGGGAGTGTACACATCTCTTTGACACACTAATTTCATTTCTTTTGGATATATACCTACAAGTAGGATTGCTGGATCATATGGTAGTTCTATTTTAATTTTTTGAGGAAACTTCATACTCTTTTCTACAATGTCTGTACCAATTTACATTCCCACCAACACTATAAAGAGAATGGGTTTTCTTCACTTCCTCACCAATACTTATTATCTTTTGACTTTTTGATAATAGCTGTCCTATCAGGAGTAAGATGATATCTCATTTTGGTTTTGATTTATATACCCCTGATGATTAGTGTATTAGGGTTCTCTAGAGGAACAGAACTAATAGGATAGATGTATATATAAAGGAGAATTTATTAAGGTGTATTGACTTACATGATCATAAAGTGAAGTTCCACAATAGGCTGTCTACAAGCTGAGGAGCAAGGAAGCCAATCTGAATCCCAAAACCTCAAAAGCAGGGAAGCCAACGGTGCAGCCTTCAGTTTGTGGTCAAAGGTCCAAGAGTCTAAAAGCTGAAGAACTTGAAGTCCCATGTTCAAGGGCAGGAAGCATCCAGCATGGCAAAAAGATGTAAGCTGGAAGACTAAGCCAGTCTAGTCCTTCCACATTCCTCTGCCTGCATTTATACTAGCTGATCTGGCAGCTGATTAGTTGGTACCCATCCAGATTGAGGATGGGTCTGCCTCTCTCAGTTCACTGACTCAAACGTTAATCTCCTTTGGCAACACCCTCACAGATACACCCAGGAACAATATTTTACATAGTTCAATCCAATCAAGTTGACTCTCAATATTAACCATCACAATTAGTGATGTTGAGCATCTTCATATATCTTTTGGCCATTTGTATATCTTCTTTGGAAAATTTTCTATTCCAGCCCTTCACCCATTAATTGGGTTATTTGCAATTGAGTTGTATGAGTTCCTTATAGATTTGGGACATTAACTCCTTAGTGGATATAGTTTGCAAATATTTTTTCTGATTCTGTAGGCTGCCTTTTCATTTTGTTAATTGTTTCTTTTGTTGTGCAGAGACTTCTAGTTTGATGTAGTCTCACTTGTTTATTTTTGTTCTGGTTGCCTGTGCTTTTGATGGCATATCCAAAAAATTGCCAAGGTCACTGTCATACAAATTTTTCCCTATGTCTTCTTCTAAGACTTTCATGGTTTTAGGTCTTATATTTAAATCTTTAATTCATTTTTGGTTTATTTTTGTATATGACATAAGATAAAAATCCCATTTCATATTTTTGTTGCGTGTAGATACTGCGTTTTCCCAACATCATTTTTAAAAAATTTTATTTCACGACCGGGCACGGTGGCTCGCGCCTGTAATCCCAGCACCTTGGGAGGCCGAGGCGGGTGGATCACGAGGTCAGGACATCGAGACCAACCTGGCTAACATGGTGAAACCCCGTCTCTACTAAAAATACAAAACAAAACAAAAAATTAGCCAGGCATGGTGGTGGGCACCTGTAGTCCCAGCTACATGGAAGGCTGAGGCAGGAGAATGGCATGACCCCGGGGGGTGGAGCTTGCAGTGAGCAGAGATCCTGCCACTGCACTCCAGCCTGGGTGACAAAGTGAGACTCTGTCTCAAAAAAAAAAAAAAAAAAAAAAAAAAAAATTAGTTCACTACACCTGTAACAAAAAAACTGCATCCAATGCCATTTTTTTGAGGAGGCTATTTTTTCTCCCACTGCATATCCTTGGTGCCTTTGTTGAAGATTGCTTGACCTTATATACATGGGTTTACTTCTGGTAAGCACCATATTTTGATCTAAATCTTCCTTTGGTTTC
Organism: Papio anubis; assembly: GCF_008728515.1. NCBI lineage: Eukaryota > Metazoa > Chordata > Mammalia > Primates > Cercopithecidae > Papio > Papio anubis. Next base: position 74,342,685 of record NC_044981.1, read on the forward strand.
ATTTTTGATACCTGGGAATGTTTCTTTGATGAAAAGAAAGGTAACCATAAGGTCATCCAGAAAAAAATGTTCCATCATTCATTCAAGTTCTTTATTTTTCATGCCATGTCTCAGATTCAAATTACACTTACTTCTCCCTTTGGCAGTTTCCCATTTTGATTTCTTTAATTCAATAACTAAGCAATCTATATATTAAAAAAAGAGTTTCCCCATAAAGAGTTAGTAATATACCAAAATACAAATATTTCAATAAGGAAGTACTTTCTTTCACCATTGAAGCATTTTATAACACTGTTAACTATTTGGGGATATATTGATATCTGACTTGCCAACTGCCCCATTCAATAAATAGAGCTCCAGATTCTGAGTTTTTTTAAATCAAGTCTTTTTTTCTGAAAAAAAACACCCCTTATATAGATTTTTTTTATAAACTTCTTAGCTTAAATAATTATTTAAGTAAGTTTGTTCATTGTATCCATTGTGTTGAGTGAAGTATTTTTCACCCAGAAAGGAAATTATCATTTTTCTATGTAATATTAATATAAACATCAGAATTCTAAAAGGAGCTAAATTTAATGCCAACAATTGTAATCTCAAAAGTAGTATATGTTTGTAGGAATTTTAATGTGTTCTCTTAATTTATGGACCATGATAATAATGATAAAGATGATACAGGCTGTTTATGCTTGCATGTGGCTTCTCTTGACTAATGGTGGGCAGTTGGTGGCACACAGGGCAAAAACAGCAAGTTGCAGTATATTAGCATGATATACCAACTATTTTAAGATCCATCCCCGTGGAAACTTAAGCAGATCAAAGGAACTGAATCTGATCTGTCAGTATCAAACTACAATACTCACGCTGCTTTTTACTAGGGTCCTGATAAGCAAAGGTATTTAATTACTCTTTAAAAATTAAATATCTTTACATAATGAAACTTTGCTTTACAAAAGGTCATACTGACATTAACATATGTAGGCACAATTATTTATAAAACAAAAATATGAAAGATGCAAGAAAGCTATGTGTTTTTGAAATATACACATATTCTATATAGGCTATGGAATTCTATTAAATGAGAGATTCTAAAATAAAAAGTTCCAATACTGTTGCAGCTCTGAACTGGAGATCATCTAAATATTCTCAGTCAGGTCAATTGATACTGGAAGAAACTCAAGGTTATGTAAGGACCAGTACATGACTGGCTAAATTTATTATTTGAGTACTAATGATCTTGCCATCTCATTATCAGTAGCCTCAAAGCTTAAGGTTTACTTTTTTTTTTTTCATTGTGAGAGAGAGTCTCACCCTGTCTCCCAGGTTGGAGAGCAGTGGCACAATCTCAGCTCACTGCAAACTCTGCCTGCTGGGTTCAAGTGATCCTCCCACCTCACCCTCTCAAGTAGCTGGGAATATGGGTGCCCTCTCGGCTAATTGCTGTATTTTTGGTAGAGATGGGGTTTTGCCATGTTGGCCAGGCTGGTCTCAAACTCCTGGCCCAGCCTTCCAAAGTGTTGGGATTACAGGTGTGAGCCACTGTGCCCAGCTAAGCTTTACAATTTTTATAGAACTGGGTCATTGATATGTTTGAAAGTTGGAGATTTCTTCTCGTTTCAATCCCAACCAATTTCCAATCTCTATGAGAGTTTTAAAAGAATCCCTATAGTGGCAGTGAAATTCATTTAATTATCACCAATTGCTTTCAATAGACTACCTGGTGGAAACCTCTCATAAGAACTTTAATAGCTTTTCCTAAAAGAAACTTTTAATATACGGTAGCAGAAACTCACAGAAATTTCAATTAACAATGCATGAACTAATCATGTCCTGGAAGTTTTTGAGAATGAAGAAAATAAACTTATTTGTTGAGCAATTCAGTTGGACCCAGGTGTATTTAATCCAACATTATTTTTTGTAGATACGTGTACTTGAAAAATAGATGCTCTAATCACAACTAGTAGCCTGTTAGGATGGAAAAAAAATACATAAACCCCTCAATTTTAAGATGTTAGCAATTTGACATACTTAAACCATTTTATAGTAGCTTTCAAGAGGGAAAAACAACTATATTAAATAAAGGTAATTTATCTTAACTGCCAATAATATGATTCTTTTATCCATACAATTACATGTCTTTTTATTTCAGCAGCAAATCAGAGGATGAGAGTAAATCTTCTGTGTGTTTGATGTCTAACTTTTCAGAATTATGTTAGACTACTATCAATTACAAATAATAACATGATAACCCACTGCCTTTCATAATCTATGCTCAAACCTTGACCTCTTTAGCATCCTTAGACTTGACAGGAGAGTGTCTAGGCATATTGTGGGATACCAGTATTTTCTCTGTACATCTTATTTGGGTAAAATCACAGGATGTTATGTAAATTTAAAAAATCACTTTTCTTAAAAGTTAACTGGAAAATTTTAACAGGTAGATGTTCAGTTTTTTAGTGAAAGGCTTTCACTTCACAAAAACAAGATGCCAATTTAACTTAAAATTCAAACGGCAAATAACTGAGTTGAACAGATTCCTTCAATACATAGGTTTGCACATGCGCAGACAATGACAACTTAGTATTGTCTTATTTTCCCTCACGGCTGGTAAGTTTTAAAGAAAATACCAGTATGAAATATATTTCAACTCCAGACACATTAAATGTGAAGAGAAAAGACCTAGAATTGAGAAAATAGGGTGTGTCTCAATAACAATTTTTTTTTTTCTATTTTGTATGTTAGTCTGAGTCCTCAAATGTTTCATGTTCCTGTGGCACTTCTGAATGTTAGGTGTGGCAGCACATTGAAAGGGTTAAAGGGTTGTAGACTTGAAGCAACACTAAATAATTATGTCAAACCAAGGGCAATTTTATACTTAAAATAGTTATAATATCTATAGATTATAACCTATAGTACCTGTAATACAGTTATGATATCTATATAATATCTCATAGTATCTATGAAAGCAAGATAGCTGTGAGGCAGTTCACTTGGTTGTTCTTTTAAGGCTATGTTGCTGATGCCTGTACTCTGCAATACTAGTTATGTAAAGTTCTCACATCTTCCAATGGATGGTTTTTTTTTCTTTGACATCAGCTTAATGTTACTTTTACCAGGCTACTTACTCCTGCTTTATGCTTTCCCACTTGACCTACTCAGCTCATCAGCCCACCCAAAAGACATCACTTTAACCGTGTAAACCTCATTTGTAGCAGGTATTAGGTGGGTAGTGAGAGATATATCAGTGTCACCACTTTCAGGCAAAAGGAAAATTAAATTGGCTCATGTAATCCAAGGAAGTAACCAAATCATAAGTAGATCAGGGATATAGCTAAATCTCAGGAAACTGGAAACATGAAGAGAGGTCCTGGACGAATGTTAATTATGTGGATGAAAACGGAGAATTGTCTAGAAGAGGAGTGTTAGGCAGACACTTCCAGATGTCCCATAGCAAAAAATAAAGTTTATGTATTGCTTATCCTCTGTGAGGACTTTCTGGCACTCCAGGTAGGAAAATAGGGGGTACAAATACTATGATTATATTCAGTAAACCAAAGCATTGCAATGGTGGGTCACTGACACATTCTGAAATTTTGCTCTCCAATACTAACTTTTGAAGGTTTAAAAAGTCACTAAATATGACAAAATTATGTTGATTTAAAATATTTATTCTTTGATTCTGGGGTCATTTGCTCCATCTTCTACAGCTTCAAAACCACAAATATAAGAGAGTACAAATATTTAATGCTTTTTAGTTTTTTGTCTATTTTCTATAAATATCTTGAGACTGGCCTGATTGTATAGTCTAAGGAAGGAAAACGGTGTCAGAGCAAATCTTCATTTTGTTAGTAAAAATCTAAGAAACAAGAGGAGGTAAGAAATGTTGCTTCGGGTAAAACAGGAAGAAAAACCAAGCAACTAAAAACAACAAAAAAGGACATATTTTCATGAAAAATAAACTGGTTATGTGGGAGCAGAAAAGAGAAGGAAAATCATCTTGAAATAACCTTTTAAAGTCAGATGTATTCAACTCATCAGAACAAGGAAAATACGGCAATAAAAGTTTAGAGTTTTTTACACCACAATGTCCACATCAACCCTACTATTATCTCTGTTTGGCCACAAGACTGCCAGAGACAGAGCGAGAGTCTGAATCCAAGTCCTCTAGCAACAGATTTGTGCTCTTTCTCTTGCTCTATGCTGCCTCCCATTCAAGCACATTATATGCTTCCTACATACTTAGAATGGGAGGTTGTACCTCCAGCACTTACTAGCTTAGTGATCATAGGCTAGTTATGGTAATCTCTTTGGACTTTATATTACTCACCTGTGCAGAGAAATATGGCATCTTTCCTGTTGTCATTGACTTATTGGAAGAAAAAATATGACAGTGCTTTGTAATAATAAAACTTATACATATAAGGGGATTGTTATAATTAATATTCATAAAGAAAATGGTTGATGAGATTGCCCAGCCACTGTTATCTTTGAGGACTCATGAAAGCAATAATTGGAAATAATTTCTCTCTCTTGATTAGGCACACTGTGGAGTTAGTGTTGCACCCAGTTTTTGTCTCCTTACCTTGATAGGGATTCTGTAAAGTTGAGGAGTTTGGAGTAGATTAATAATATGATTAAAGTGTTGAATAAATAAGACCCATGAGAAAAGGAATTTGAATTAATTAGTCTGGAAACAATAATACATGAAGCATTATTACAAGAAAAATGCAGACCAACATATTCATCTTCTCTGAGAAATGACTTGAAAGTAACTGTGGACATATAAAAGAGACATAAGAAGGAATTTACTGATAGGGTTGAGAGTTAAATATTAAAACAGGCTATAAGAAGAATATGTGGCATCTCCTTTGTTGCTAACTATTCTAGAGAAAAATAGACACATCAATTTGTTATGGCCAAGGAGCAGATATCCTTGCAACCAGGGAACTAGAAAATCTAAATTATTTAGATCTTCTTCCAGCCTTCAAAAGCTCTACAGTTGTCTGGCTAATTCCCTGATTAACCATAAAAGAGGTAGGTAACAAATTTTTCTAATTATCCTTGTGTAAATATGCAGACTACTTGAATGTGTTACTATTTTACAATGTACGTAGTTTTCTTTCCTTTTTTTTTTTAAAGAAAAAAAGAGGAGAGTGAGATAGATGCAGACTCTGGTTCACGCCACATTATCATCATTGATCTGCGCAAAGCAAAAAAAAAAAAAAAAAGCAATTTTAAACTGATTTCTTCTTGTTATCACATTCTACTCCCAAACAGGTAACCGCTTTAATGTGTTTGATATACATTCTCAAATTTATATGTGTCTTTAGAAACATGTAGTGTCATTTTTTTCTGTATACTTTTAAATTTACATAAATAGAACCCATTCATTTTCTTCTGTTTTTCACAAAGCATTACATTTTAAAGATCTATGTTGTTTCTAACTACCATGTGGTATTCAGTGGTATGCCTCCACAATCTTATTTTTGTATAGTCCTCTAATAATGGACAATAATATTGCTTCCAATTCCCTGCCTTCGTAAACAATGTTGTGAAAAAACATATTATATTACATTCTTTTATAAAAATTTTATCTCCCCCTTTCTCTTTAGGAGTGAGATCAGATAATCATATGATATATGCACAATGACTTTGCCGGATTTTTCTTCAAAATGGCAGAAGCCAAATATGACGAAATTCTCATTTATCAATTAACGATTAATATCATCAAAATGGGCAATTTTCCCATATAATGGATGTAAAGTAGTATCTCATTGTTACATTTATTTTCTACTTACTGAGATAATATACTAATTATCCATATATTTTCCATCTTTCTAGGTTTTTAGTCTTGCTAATTCTAGGAGCTTCTTCCACAGTACCGTTATCATTCCTTTGTTTCTTATGCCTATTCCATTTATCTATTTGTCTATTACAACTGACATTTGGATCAGAATGGTAGTTAATTTACAGAGTAATTTCAGGATAGTTGACATATTTACATTGTTAAGTCACTTCATCCAAATGCAGTTCTCCATTTGTTGGGAACAAGCCCCCCAAAATCTGACCATAAACTGGCCTCAAAACTGGCCACAAACAAAATCTCTGCAGCACAGTAAGATGTTCATAATGGTCCTAATGCCCATGCTGGAAGGTTGTGGGTTTACCAGAACGAGGGCAAGGAACACCTGGCCTGCCCAGGGCGGAAAACCACTTAACGCATTCTTAAGCCACAAACAATGGCATGAGTGATCTGTGCCTTAAGGACATGCTTCTGCTGCAGTTAACTAGCCCAACCTATTCCTTTAATTCAGCCCTTCGTTTCCCATAAGGGATACTTTTAGTTAATTTAATATCTGTAGAAACAATGCTAATGACTGGTTTGCTGTTAATAAATATGGGGGTAAATCTCTGTTCGGGGCTCTCAGCTCCGAAGGCTGTGAGATCCCTGACTTCCCGCTTCACACCTCTATATTTCTGTGTGTGTGTCTTTAACTTCTCTAGCGCCACTGGGTTAGGGTATCCCCGACCGAGCTGGCCTTGGCATCCATTTATTCAGGTCTTATTTAATTTTATTTAGTAGGGTTTTAAATTTTCTCCTTGGAGGACTTAGACATTAATGATATCTAATATGTGACTTTCTTTCTAGAAGTTGACAGTATTAACTAATTTAACATACTTGTTCAATATTATCTCTGTTTATGCCCTTTATGTTTGCAATGCTGATAAACTTCTCAAGATACGAAGTATGTTTAACTCAATCTGTGCAGTGTCTGCACAACTCCGTGTAAAGATAGATATTGCTATGTACTTTTGATTAAATGATTCCCTATTTTTTATCTTACAAAATGTTTCTAACAAAATGATAAATTATACGATTTAGTTACTTTTAGAACAAGTAGTTGCCAAATCAATAATAATAGACTTAAGCAGTAAAATAATATAACCCCTCATTTATATTACAAATATTTAATGACTCCCTACTATTTGCCAGGCTACCACGTGTTCTAATATGATCTGTGAATGCCTAAAATCCTGAGACCCTTTCAGGGGGTCTATAAGAACTACATCCATAACAATTTTGAGTTGTTCTTTTTCTACTGTGTTGGTATTTGCATTGATGGGGCAAAAGCAATATAGTGGGTAAAATTGCTGGTGTCTTAGCATGAATCAGGGAAGTAGCACCAAATTGTACCAATGGTCACTGTGTCCTTGACTGACATGTACTCTCAGTAAAAACAAAAACAAAAAATAATAATAATGTCAGTTTTATTTATTAAGAATATCCTTGCTGGAGCAGTAAAAAAAAATTAATTTTTTAAAATCTCAATCCTTGAATTTGAATCTTTTTATATTTTGTGGTAAAATTGAAAGTATGCATGCTGAAGTACAATGGTCTTTTTGAGAAAAAAAAAACCCTTTCCCCTTATTTGAAAGCTGAATTAGCCACTTTCTTCATGGATCATCATTATGACTTGAAAGAACAACTGGCTGACAACTATGATTATTCAGGTTTAGGAATTTTGCAAACTTTTTTTTTTCAAAAAATGAAAAAAATTCTGTTATTTCAAAATAAGCAACTGACAATATTTGATGCCAATAAAAAATTTAAGTTTTCAAATAGAAATAAGGATTTTGGAAAATTTTTATTTCCTACTATGAGCTTGACAGCTTCCCAATACTTAAAGATACTTCGATGAGACCTGAACAAATGTGTTTTTAAAATATTATATAATAAGATATTATATAATAAAATATGTCAACATTTGAAAACTCTTCATAAACTAGTAAACCACTAAGTTCCAGACGACCAATGCATGATGTTACAAAATCATGCACAGGTAAAAGATCCATTCAAATCTCAAATTAGACCAACAAATTTATGCACAGTGAAAAGGTTAATTGATACAGATTCCATGTTGCAGCTTACCTTTAAGGAATAGCCACTTGTTGACCTTTAGTGTAGTACCAAAGATGGTATACACAATTACCTAAAAAGTCTATAAAATATACCTCCTTTTCCAATTATATGTTGGTGGGAGGACAGATTGTCTTCATATATTTCCATCTAAACAACAGATCACAACAGATTGAATATAGTGAGAGATATGAGAATCAACATCTTCTGTTAATTCAGACATTAAAGAGATTTGCAAAACAGGCCGGGCACGGTGGCTCAAGCCTGTAATCCCAACACTTTGGGAGGCTGAAGCGGGCAGATCACCTGAGGTCAGGAGATCGAGATCAGAGTGGCCAACAGGGAAAAACCCCGTCTCTACTAAAAAAATACAAAAATTAGCCGGGTGCCTGTAATTCCAGCTACTCAGGAGGCTGAGGCAAGAGAATTGCTTGAACTCGGGAGGCAGAGGTTGCAGGGAGCTGAGATCGCACCACTGCATTCCAGCCTGGGCGACAAGAGCGAAACTCCATTTAAAAAAAAAAAAAAAGAGATTTGCAAAATAAAGAATAATACCACTCTTTTCACTATTTTTTTTTCTATTTTAGAAGATACAATTACTCTTCATAAAATGTTATTTATGTTAACAATTTAATTGGTTTATTACAGAAACCAATCATAAACCAACAAAATAATTGGTTTATTATTTTTTAATGAAAAAATCCATTAATATTTTCCAAATTTCTGACTTTCAATTTCTAGTAGCAAATAATGGTAGATATAACGTACATATAAAAAAGCTCCTTGGCATCCTGAGTGATTTCTAAGAATGTAAACTTTCTGAGATAAACAAATTTGAAAATCATTGCTCTAGAAATAGGAAAAGAATGAAAGCGACGAATTCCCTGCCCTCATCCTGGTTGGGGCATGCAGGTGAACAAATATATAAAGATATGGTTCAGATTGTTTAAGAGCACTAAAAGTAAGGAAGTGATGTGATGCAGAGTACATGAGTAGACGTGCTTTAAGTGCGATTCTCAGGGAAGTCTTCTCTGAGGAAGTTACAGTTTAATCTGAGACATGAAGAATGCATAAAAGTGGCCAATTAAAGAACTAAGGGAAGAGCCGTCCAGGCAGAGAAAGAAAGGATTTCATCGGTCTGAGACAAAAAGGGTTTGAATGTTTGGGAACCAAAGAGGCCAGAGTGCCCACAATAGAGCAGTCATGGAGAAAGTAGTCCTAGAGGAGGTTGGAGAAATGACCAGAGGAGTAAGGGCCTCGATGGCCACCATTTGGGCTAAAACGAAAGTCCAGTGGGGAACCACTGAAGGTCTGAAGCAAGGCAATATATAATCTGATTACGATGTTAGAAACTGATTCTGGCTGCTGTGTGGAAGATGGATTGCTTGTGCCTCTGCATCAAACTTGCCTGGCCAAACTCCAAACCTGGTCAAATCTAAATCTCGATTCACTTTTCACCTGTACCTGAGCAATGAAACATGGATGGAGAAAAATCATCGGACCAAGCTGACTGATCTCCCTTTATGATCTAAATCTTCAAGTGGCTTTTAGTCATGCCATATTTTAAAATATAATTTCCCACTATAGTTTTATATTATAATTTCCTAGTTAGTTCACCTTCCTACTCACTTAAATAACTATTTTCCATCTCCTCTTTCCTTTGACCTTCAACATCTTTCTGCTATCCATTTTTTCAGCTGATAATTATCTTGCTTACTATTTCAACCAACAGTGAGATTCCACATCTCTGGTCACATTTGCCAATCTACTGTAAACTGAGCCTCCTGCCTTCCCTCTAATTGCAATGGATAAATCGTCTGGTTTACTACCTAAGACCACCATCTCCATCTGAGCTCTGCATTTCCTCTTTCCTGACTACTTGTGTACCTTGCTACAGCAGATAACTTCTGTCTTCCTGAATCATCAGTCACCATCTGTAGCACTCTAGTTAGGTGTTCACTCCCTTCATTTTACTGAAGTTTCCTTTTTCAAGATCATCAATGACCTCCACATTGTCAATGTAATTCTCATTTCTTAGACTTCATCTCACTTATCTTCTCAGCAGTATTTAACAGAGTTCATTATGCCCTTCTTATCGAAATGCTTTTCTCACTTATCCTCCAGGGACCACCTTCTCTTGGTTCTCCTATTTTACTGGCCATTCTTTCTTTTAATAACAGTATTTAAATACTGTACAAATACTGATGAGCCCCAATTAGATGAACTACCTGACTTCTCCTTCACATCCTAGACTCTTATATCCAACAACCACTCAACATCACTATCTAGTTAATAGTTATTTCAAACTTAGGATGTCCAGCTGAGCCCTGTTCCTCCTCCAATCCACCCACAAAAATCCGTTCCACCTGAAGTATTCATGATCTCAGTAACACCATAATTACATGTTTTTTTTTCAAGTCAAAAACCTTGGAATATGCTTGGCTCTTCTATTGTCTTGTCCCTCAGTGAAATCTAACTTGTCTATTGCCACAATTCTAGTTCAAGTCATCATTATCTTTTGCCTATACTCTCTTAACTGGTGTCCCTGGTTCTGCTTTTGTCTCTCTGCAGGATATTTTATAGCAGCCCAGGTGATTTATCTAAAACATAATTTTAATAATATCTGCTTTAAGTTTTCCAAGGGCTTCCTATTTCACTCTCAATAAAAATAAAAATCCTTGCCTTTACTTCTAATAAATGATCTGGTCCCATGCCACCTCTCTCATCTCCTTTTCTAACAGGCTTCTCTTCCCATCCTACCTCTCAACTCCACTTCAGTAGCACTAGGCTTCTCGTTGTTCCTTGAACAGAGAAAGCATACTTCTAATTTAGGGGCTTTATCACCTGCAGCTCCCTCCATCTGGAATGCTCTTATTTCAGATTTTTGCACGGCTTAGTTCCTCACTTTTTTCAGGGTTCTGCTTGAATATCATCTTATCTTGAGGACATTCCCTTAACACCCTTTAACTCACAGGCAAAGACGGAGAATTGAACATGTGCATTTTCCTTAGCACCCTCTTCAATGTCCACTAAATGACAGTTAATGATTGTATTTTAAGCCTATAAACTCACAAAGACAAAAAGGACAAAGAAGACACTAATGACAAAATTTTGGAAGCTGGAAAGAAGAGATAACAAAACACACACACATACACAACACACACACATACACAACACACACACACACACCCCCACACACCCCATGACTATCCATTCCTCTTACCTAGCTTTATTTTTCTCGATAGCACTTAACCTAGATAAATGTAAATAAATATAAATACAAGATATATATTTATTTTTACATTTGTTTGTTGTCTCTTCCTTTTTGCTTCCAGAACATAAGCTGCATGACAGCAGTCTTTCCAGTTTTGTTTTGGTGTTGCATTTTCAAGCTTTGGAATCATAGCAGAATCAAATTCAGTATAAATTTTTGACTGAATAATTGAGGTGGCCTGGATGAGTGTAGTTTGTGTGAGGTGTGGGGTTGTGGGAATAAAGAGTTCTATTTTGAATGTTAACTTGAGGTGTCTGTTAGACATCCAAGTGATGATATCAAGTGAAATCCGCATATCTGGAGCTAAGTCATGGCTAAAAGTGTAAATTTTAGAGTCATCAACATTGGCTCTAAAGAAGATCACCTGGGGAACTATGAACATGAAAAGAGAGAAAGCCAAGCTCCAAGCCTTGGAGGACTACACCATTTAGAGATCAGGCAGAGCACTGGTCTTTGAACCTTATAATTATACACTACAATTTGTAAGAAGAAGAAAAACTAATTTAAACTAAGCAATGTGATATGTAGAAATTTATCTATAAATAATATATATGTATCTTTACACAAATATATTATGTACATTATAAAATACACAGACACAGATATTAAAAGAGAATGAGCTGAAGGACTTCCAGTTAAAGAGGAAGTATTGAACACATGCATTTTTCAGCTCCCTGCTAAAGGCCCACTACAGTGATAGTAAATGTATTTTTAAAAATAAGGTATAAACCCACAAGGACAAAGAGAACAACAGACAAACAATACCATCAAAATATAGGAAGCTGGAAAGAAGAAAGACAAATGGCAGCTGACTTACAGACTCAGGAAAGCTGAGGCTGCAGTGGGGAAAAAGCAGAGATACAATCTGATTTACAATGCAGAATCAGCCATGCCCCTGATCCCCCCTGCAAAGGCTCAGAAATTGTTTCTGGCACTTCTGCTAGTGGAGGTTAATGTTGGTCAATAATAGACTTAGCTGAATGTCTGTCTGAGAAGCAGATACATCCACAGACACCCCCACCACTCTACACTACCAGGTAACTAACCTCTACCAGACAGCAACAGTCTGGAGACTTATTTTCTGAAGAGGGTTAAGAGGCGATCTTGCCTGGAGAACAACAGGCACACATGAGAATGGGAATTCCAAATGGAAAGCAGGTAGATTAAGTCAAAGTTAATATCAGAATGCTTAAAACCAAAATATTAAGAATAATTTCTATTTGTTACTAAGGGATGTGGAGGTAAATAAAAAGAACATTATTTTGTTGTGTAGCAATGATTGCCAATGGAATTCACCTACATAAAAAGAATTTTAAAATAATGAATTGCTATATAACATTTTCTTTATTTTGTAGAGCTATTTCAAATATTTATTTCTATTTCTTTTAAAGTGCATGGATTGTTTGAACATTATCTTGGTACATGAATGCAGGCATTTTAAAGTAATTGCATTTGTTGTATCCTGGATTAGAAGTAGGCATAAATATTGTTTTCTTCTGTGCTGTGTAACTGATGAAACAGAGTCTACTTTGAGTACCATGGCATCACCAAAACTTATTTCCCCATTTCTCATGATATGTGTATATATCTATAGAAATAATTCTTGGAGACACAATAATCATATCTTACTTTTGTAATTTTATACTTTTGTGTTTACACACATTGAGTGTACAACATTTTCAAGACTTCATTTATAGTAATACTGTTTTTATTCTTGGAAATCACGATGCTTATGTTATTATTATTATTTTTTGCCTGGATATCCTTTCTCTTCTTATCTTGCTGAAAAGCTCCCATTATTTTTCAAGAACTATCTCAAATATGACTCTTTCTTTAGGGCTTCCTTGACTCCCCTCAATTGTTAGAGTGCCACTATGAGTATAATATAGTATCTTGTTTATACTTACATTATGGTAGTCTCTGCATTATTTTATAATAAGTCTGCTAATTCTCTTAGCCGAAGTACCATGTCTTACTTATATTAGCACTCTGTTAACTGATCAGACTGGGAATATGGTAGCTATTTAATGAATGTTTAAATGGATATTTGAAAATTATTTTGTGCTCATTATCTCATTTGATTTTTCTGGATTCAGTCAGTCACTAGTTCCTATTGCCCTAAATATTTATTATATCTGTCATTTATTATCCATGCTAGTGTCTACTGCCAAAAATTCATGCTCATTCTGTCTGTTACTGGGAATATTAGTATCTTAACCTGATTTTCATTTCTAGTCTCACTTTATTTACCCATTGGAGTGATTTAACCACACATTTTACTATTTTCTCTCTACTTTAAAACCTTGAAGTGGGCTACATCTACTTTTAGAGATGATAGAGTAAAAGTGAATGTTATTTAACCTACCACTTTAAACATATTAAAAGTAGTCAAAACTATATTTAGACATTCAGACAATAAGCAGTATAGGATACTGATCTCTGAGAGCAAGGAGATTAATAGGAGAATCTTTTTAATTTTTAGTTTTTACAGACAGGGGTTTTGCATTAGTTGCTCAGGTGAGTCTCCTGGGCTTGAAACTCATGCCCCAGCCTCCTGAACTACACGCATGCACCACCACACCCAGTTTCTAAGTAAGCCTTTTGATTGTCTCACCTTACAAGCTGGAAAAAATTTCTAGATTATACAAAGGTGAGAGAGTGCCAAAACAAAGTCTGGCATCTTGCTCAGTTGAAGTTACAGAGCTTGGAGTTCAGAGAGACGAAAGTACCTAGAATTTGTGAAGCAAATACTGAATTGATGAGTTTCAGAGAGACAGAGAGAGAGATTGCAAGTGAAATAGAGTACCCCAGACCTTCCTAGGGTTCTCCATAAGCCTTAAGGCTTCATACTGATCTGCAAATGCATGGAAGGAATTGCCCGAGGCTGAGAAAGAACCCTCAGGAAAAAATAGGCTGAGCAATTTTTAACTTTACCTAGGCAAATCCTCCTGATACATGGGCATGTATTAGGGTCCTCAGAAGGATAGTGCCTCAGTAATGGGGACAATTTAGCCTAAACTAAAGGTTATGCTACACCTATTTCATAAAACTTAAAAGCAAACCTCAAAAGGACCAAATATTGATTCCAAGCAAAAAAGTCTATTTATTTAAATGAGTACAACAAAATCCATCATCTAACAATGTAAAATTAATAATGTCAGCATCCAGTTAAACATTTCCAAGCATGCAAAGAAGCAGGAAAACGCCACCCATAAGCAGGAGAAAAAGAAACCAACAGATACAGATTCAGAACAAGACAGAGAGAATTAGCTGATAAGGATGTTAAAATAGGTACTACAAATACATTTTATACGTTTAAGAAGGTAGAGAAAAACATGAACATAATGATGGGAAAAATGAAAGATATTTTAAATAAACAAACTAAACTATAGATGAAAAATACATGATCTGAAATGAAAAGTAACTGAATGAGATTAACAGCATACCACACACAGCAGAAAAAAAAGATTGAGTGCATTTGACACAGCAATATAAACTAACAAACAAAAGAGAGAACCCACTGAAAAATATAAACATAAGGTTAGTGAGTAATTAACTATTTTAAATAGTATAATATGTGTAACTGGAATATCAGAATGGGAGGAGAAAATGGAAAAAATATTTTAGAAAATAATGGCCACAATTTCTCCAAGTTTGATGAAAATTATACACCACAGATCCAAGAACCTCAAGGAGCCTCAAGCAACATAAATGTGAAGCAAAACACACAAGACACATCGCAGTCAAATTACTAAAAATTAATGATAAAATGAATATCTTAAATGTACCCAGAGATAAAAGACACATTATGCTCAAAGGAATAAAGATTAAAAAACAGCAGCAGACTTTTTTGAATCAAAAACCATGCAGGCCAGAAGATAACAGAGAAACCTCATTAAAGAAGAGAGAAAACAAAAATTTTTAATCTAGATTTCTATATCCAGAAAAATATCTTTCAATAATGAAGACAAAGTTCTGCATTCTGTTAAAGTGTAGCAAGTGGGGCTTGGGGGGTGGTTGCAAACTCTTTTCCATTGGTTTCACTCAGGTGCTTAAAAGAAAGATCGGCGCAGGACAAGAGACTAGAAAGAACTTCCTTCAGTGGTTCAGGTTCACTGAAGCAGATTGGGCACTAATGTGGAAATGACAAGAAGTGTTTCTGAACCCTCATGAAACAATAACCTGAAGGCACAGAGGTAGAAGCAGCAAACGCTGGTACTCAAGGACACAGATAAAGTATCATTGTGGCTGGTTAAAAAGAAAAAAATACCCTTACTCATTAAAGGGGGCAGAAAACAATTCTAGACAACAAGTTTCCATCAAAACCATTAGAGGTCTCTTCTTGCTGGGAAAGACTCAGAAAACCCCTGACCAAGAGTCACCAGGTATGCAAGGCAGAGTTTGGTTGACATGGGAGGAGGGACAAGATCATGAGAAAGCCCTACCCCAAAGACACAGTCACATGGGGTATGACTAAGACTAAGCTGGACAAGGACAACAGAAAAACTTCCTGCCCCCTCCCCAGATAGCAAGCACTGAACAGGCAATAGCAGGCTACCAGTAGAAAAGAGTCAAGATTGTGGAGAAAGATCTCCAATGTGTCATAGTTGCACAGGAAGGCTTAAAGCTCAGGGTAGGTCAAGAACACTGGGAAAAAAAAGAAAAGCCATTCAGCAAAACATCTTCAACTCTAACCACAAGGTAAGACTAGAGGAAATTGAAACTGGTGGAGAACTATAATTATAACAACAAGAAAACCAAAATCCACTTAAATTTCTGGCTAGACTGACTCAACCCCAACACTCATAGTCTAGCAGAAGAAAAAAAATCCTTATTTCTATGCATGAATAGCATTTATCTCAATTTTGACTGTTCCATATACAATGCCTAGTATTCAATAAAAATTACCAGACATAAAAAGTTAAGAAAAAGCAGCACATTGTGCAAATACAAAGCAATTTATAGAATCAGACTCAGAGATATCCTAGAGGTTGGAAATCAGACAGGGAATTTAAAATAACTTTATTAAAATGTTAAAGGTTTTATTTGAAAAGCTGAGCAACATACATGGTCACGTGGAGAATTTTAGCAAAGATAGAAACCATAAAAAAAGACTAATAAAATACTTGAAATAAAAAAAAAACAAAGCAACACAACTAAAGAATACCTTCAATGCAGTCCTCAGTCGACTTAATACAGGAAATAATCTGTGAACTTGAAAATAGCTGAATAAAACTCATTTAAACTAAAACACAAAGGGATAAAAAAAAAAAAAAAGGAGAAAGAACCATAACAGAGCATCCAAGAGCTCTCCTCTAATATAAAAGTGGTCTAATGCACATGCAATTGGAATTGAAGAAAGAGAAGAGATGCAATGAGACCAAATACATTCTTTTTTTTTTTTTTTTTTTGAGACGGAGTCTCGCTCTGTGGCCCAGGCTGGAGTGCAGCGGCCGGATCTCAGCTCACTGCAAGCTCCGCCTCCCAGGTTCACACCATTCTCCTGCCTCAGCCTCCCGAGTAGCTGGGACTACAGGCGCCCGCCACCTCGACCGGCTAGTTGTTTTTTTTTTTTTTTTTTTTTTCTTTTTGTATTTTTTAGTAGAGACGGGGTTTCACCGTGTTAGCCAGGAGGGTCTTGATCTCCTGACCTCATGATCCGCCCGTCTCGGCCTCTCAAAGTGCTGGGATTACAGGCTTGAGCCACCGCGCCCGTCCGAGACCAAATAAATTCTGGAAGAGATAGTGGTCGTTCAAATTGATTAAGTAAGACAAATATTGATTCAAAAAGCCTAGAGTATGCAAAAAAGCTCGAGTATTTTAAAAAAAAAAAAAAACCTCTGCACAAATCATATTCAAAATGCACAAAACCAAAAATAAAGAAACAATTTTGAACGCATCAAGAGAAAAAACACACATCACATATAAAGGAATAGAGATAATAATTAAAGCTAAGCTTACATCAGAAACTATACAAGCCAGGAGACAATGGAGTGACATCTTTAAAGTACTGAAAGATAAAACTGTCAACCTGGATTTTTATATCTGGAAAAAAAGTATCTTTCAAAAGTAGAGGTAAAATAACATTTGTTTGTTTGTTTTTCCCAAAAAACAAAAGCTGAATGAAAGCATTATGAGCAGAGTTATGCTACTGAAAAAAATGTAAAAGGAGGTTCTTCGTGCAGAAAGAAAATGATACACGGTGAAGCCTTGATCTATGCAAAGAAATGAGGCACTCCAGAAGTACTTACGATGAAAGTAAAGATAAAAGGCATTTCCCTTATTTTAAGAAACAGTTGACTAATGCAAAAATAGAAACAATGTGTTGTGGATTGTGGCACATGTAAAGGTATACATAATGTGTGCAAAAATAATATAAATGAAACAAAAAAGAGAATATTTTGCTATAAAAGATACACTATATCAAAAGTTGTATATCATTATTTAAAGGTAGCATGTGTTAAATTTAAAATGTAAGTTGTAAACCTTAGGGATTTTAAAAGTTTTTAAAGTGTATAAATAACAAGCCAGTAGTGAAGAAAAATAAAGTCATAACTTATTTCAAAAGCAGGCAGAGAAAGAGAAGAAAGGGAGAAAAATAATAAATAGAACAAATAGAAAACAACCAGCAAGATGACAGATTTTAAATAAATCATATTAACAATCAACCATTAAATTGAACTAAAATGAACTAAGCTTGTGCTGTTCAATAGAAATATAATGTGAGCAAGGTAAGTAATTTAAAATTTTTTGGTAGCCACATTAAAGATAAAAACAGATTAACTGTATAATATATTTTGCTTAATAGAGTGCATACAAATAATTATACATAACTATACAAATTATACTATATTCGCTATATTATATTAATTATATATAATTATGTTATATTATATAATTATATGCATATTATATTAACCCATTATGATATTATGATATTATTAACATATCAACAAAGATCAATGACAAATTCTACATTCTGTTTTATACAAAATCATTAAAATTCATGTGTATTTTATACCTACAATGCATCTCAATTCAGACCAGCCATACATATTTTAAGCTCTTCAGAGTCACATGTGGTTAGAAGCTCCCTTACTGGACAGTGCTGTTCTAACCACACGAGCTGAATGACAGAAATTTAATATATAACAGAATATTATATGACAGAAATATAAAAGCAATAACAGACTAAATGCTGTTTACAAGAAATTCACTTTAAATACAAAGACATAAGTAGGCTGAAAGTAAGAGTATAAAATAAAGTAAAAATGATGGAAAACATAAAATATGAAATTCTAATTAAAAGAATACTGAATTTGGTACATTGATGTCAGACAGAGACTTCAGAATGAGGAAAAGAAACATAATGGTAAAGAGCCAGTTCATTGCAAAGACAACATAATGTGTGTCTACCTAATAACAGATCTTCAAATGCATAAAACATAAAGTGGTAGAACTGAAAAGAGAAACAGACAAAACCAAGATTATATTTAGATACTTCAACACTCTTTTCTTGGTAATTGACAGAAAAATCAGAGAGTGATTCAATAAGAACACAGAAGACCTGAATAGCACTTCACCTAATTGCTATTTATAGAGCTCTGCACCTCAAAACAGGAGAACATGCATTCTTCTTAAGTGCTCATGGAGTAGTCCCCCAAGAAAGACC
This sequence comes from Papio anubis, assembly GCF_008728515.1. Classification (NCBI taxonomy): domain Eukaryota; kingdom Metazoa; phylum Chordata; class Mammalia; order Primates; family Cercopithecidae; genus Papio; species Papio anubis. The sequence goes on from NC_044981.1 coordinate 74,361,546, forward strand.
ATATTTTAGGCCATAAAACTAACCTCAGGAAATTTAAAATAACTGAAGTTGTGAAAAATATGTTCTCTAACCACAATAGAATTGAGCTAAATACTAAGATACCTGGAAAAATCCTCAAATACCAGGAACTTAACACACATGTAAATAAAATATGGGTCAAAGAAGAAATCACAGGGATATTAATAAATATTTTAAACTGAATGAAAATGAACACACATATATAAGCATTTCTGTTGCAAAGTATGATTTAGAGGGAAATTTATAGTAGTAAATGTTCCTATTAGAAATGAATAAACTTCTTAAATCAATAAGTTTCACTTTAAGAAACTAGCAAGAGAAGAGCACATTAAACTTAAAGCAAGCAGTAGAAAGAAATAGAGCTAAGAGCACAAATTAATGAAATGGAAAACAAAAAATTTTTAAAAATCAATGAAACCAAAAGCTGATTCCTTGAGAAAATGAATAAAGTTAGGTAACCTCTAGATGGGCTGATCAAGAAGAAGAGAGAAAATACAAACTAATAATATCAGGAATATGAAAATAGACATCACTAAGGTGATACCTATATTAATAGTATAATAGGGACATATGAATAGCTTTATACCTACCACTTGGGAACTTAGATGAAATGGACACATTTCTTGAAAGATACAAAATATCAAAGCATACTCAAGAAGAAACTTACTTATATAACTGGAATAGCCAGTGTTTATTAAAGAAAATGAATTTATAGTTTAAAAAACTGCACACAAAGAAAACTCTAGTGGTTGGGCACGGTGGCTCAAGCCTGTAATCCCAGCACTTTGGGGGGCTGAGGCAGGTGGATCACCTGAGGTCAGGAGTTTGAGACCAGCCCGGCCAACACGGTGAAACCCCATCTCTACTAAAAATACAGAAAAAAAAAAAAAGCCAGGCACGGTGGCACACACTGTAATACAGCTACTTGGGAGGCTGAGGCAGAAGAGTCGCTCCAACCTGGGAGGTGGAGGTTGCAGTGAGCCGACATCACGCCACTTCACCCCAGCCTAAGCGACAGAGCGATACTTCATCTCAGGGAAAAAAAAAAAAAAAAAGAAGACTCCACTAAATGTCTTTATTGGCAAATTACATCAGACATTTAAAGATGAAATAATACAGACTCTATACAAATTTGTCAAGAAAATAAGAGAGAAGGGAACACTCCCTAACTCATTTTGTAAGGCTAGTATTACCCTGGTAACAAATCACTACAAAGACATTACAAAGGACAAAATTCCTACAGACTAGTATCTCTCAAGCATATAGGTGCAAAAATTTTTTTCACAATAGCAGCAAATTGCATACAGCAATACATATATTTTAAAAAGATAATGCATCAAGACTAAGAGAAGTTTGTCTTAGGAATGCAAAGTTGGTTCAACATTTAAAAAAATCAATTAATGTAATTCACCATATTAAGAAACAATATAGAAAAAATATGACATTCTCAATAAACAAAGAAAAAAATTGTTTGGTGAAATTAAACACCCAGCCATTAGAAAAATTTCCAGCAAACCGAAACTAAAGAAAATGTCCTAAATCTGATAAAAGGTAACTACAGAAAACCTACAGCAAACATAATACTTAATGGTGAAAGATTGCATGCTTTTTCCTTAAGATTGAGAAGAAAAGGATATCCTCTCCTACCACTCCTATTATCATATCAAAAGTTTTAATAAATGCAACAAAGCAATAAATATGTCATATAGATTGCAAAGAAAAATGTTATTTGTAGATTACATGATCATGTATATAATAAACTCAATGAACTCTGTAAGTTATAAGAACTAAGAAATGAATTTAACAAGGTTGCAGGATAAAAGGTCAACATAAAAACATATTTAATTTCTATATGTTAGCAATGAAAAATTGAAAATTAAAAAATTTAAAACACCAATTCGGTAGCCACAATATATAAAATACTTAAGGATAAATTCAACAAAATATGTTTACAACCTGTATTGGAAAACCATAAGACACTGCTGAAAGAAAATAAATAAAACCGATATAATTAAAGAGATATAACATGCTTACAGATTAGATATTACTGAGCTTTATATTTTCCTTAAATCAATCTACAGATTTAATTACAATTAAAATCTAGCAAATTTCTTTTTGTAGAAATTGATAAATTATTCTAAAATTTATTTGGAAATGCAAAGCATGTGAAATAGACAAAACAATTTTGAAAAATAAAAACAATGTAGAAAGGTTTATAATTCTTGATTTCGAAATAATCAATAGTGGTATTGGTGTAGCAATTAATGGAACACAGCAAAGATTGAAGAAATGGACTTAAAAATGTGTGGTCAATTAATTTTCAAAAGAGTGGTCAAGATAACTCAACGGGGGAAATGATAATCATTAAACAAATGGTACTAAAATAATAATATGTTTATATGGAAATTAATTTTGATCATTGTCTCAAATCATATACAAAAATTAATTCAAAATTGATTATAGATGTACATGTAAGAGCTAAAACTATAAAATTTCTAGATGAAAACACAGAACAAATTTTTAATGAACTTGGATTTATCAAAGATTTCTTAAGTAGGATATGAAGAGCAGAAGCTATAAAAGAAAAAAGATAAATTGAACTTCATCATAATTTAAAATTTTGCTCTTCAAAAGACATTGACAAGTAAATAAAAAATCAAACACTAAACTGAGAGAAAATATTTGCAAAACACATTATGTCGTAAAGGACTTATATCCAGAATATATAAAGTTCTTGTATTACTTAGTAATAAGAAGACAAAAACTCTTTTAAAATATGAGCAAAATATGTAAACACATGCTTCACCAAAGAAGAGGTACAAATGGCAAATAAGTATATGTAAAAATATTCTGCATCATTCGTCATTAGGGAAATGCAAATTAAAACCACAATGAGACACCACTACACACCTGCTATAATGGGTCAAATTAAAGACTGGCAAATACTGATGAGAATGTTGAGCAATTGGAGCTCTCATACATTTCTGAACAGAATATGAAATGGCATAGCCACTTTGGAAAACAATTTGCAGTTTCTTATAATAGTAAACATACACGTTCCTTATGAATTAACAGTTTCACTCCTAGGATTTGCCCAAAAGAAATGAACACATATTTCCATGAAGACTTGTACAGCAAAGCTTATAGAAGCTTCATTCATAATAGTCTCAAGCTGGAAACAACTGAAATATGAGGGGTCTTCAAAGTTCATGGAAAATGTATATCATAAAAAAAACCCAGTGCATGGATTTCAAAAATTTTTGCACCAAAATAAACTTATACTAACTTGCTATTACATGTCTTAACAAGATCTAGTTTGCAGCACTAAGAAGGATAAGACATTGGTTTTAATACAGCTCCTATCAAAGCAACATAAATGCCGCTAATACTGAAACAAGAACAAAGATTCAATTTATGATAAAGAATGGTGAAATCATTGGTGCTTTATGCAAAGTTTGGAGAATGCTCCAAATAAATCAGCAGATTACAAATGGATAACTTGTTGTAAGGAGAGATGAGATGATGTTGAAGATGAAGTTTGCAGAGGCAGACCATCTGCATGTATTTGTGACAAAAAAACTCATCTTGTTCATGCCCTAATTGAAGAGGACCAATGATTAAAAACATAATAGCCAATACCATAGACATCTCAATTGGATCAGTGTATACAATTCTGACTGAAAAATTCAAGTTGAGTAAACTTTTCACTCAATGGGTGCCAAACTGGTTGCACACAAATTACAGACAAGAGCAGGTCTTTCAATGGAAATTTTAAATAATAGATCAAGATCCTGAAGCATTTTTTCAAAGATTATAACAGGAGATGAAACATGACTTTACCAGTACTACCCTGAAGACAAAGCACAATCAAAGCAACGACTAACAAGTGGTGGAAGTGGTCCAGTTGAAGCAAAAGTGGACCAGTCAAGGACAAAGGTCATGGTGACAGTTTTTTGGGATGCTCCAAGCATTTTGCTTGGTGAGCTTCTGGAAGGCCAACATCTGCTTATTCTGAGAGTGGTTTGGGAAATTTAGCCAACATTTCAGCAGAAAAACACCCCAGAAAATTTTACCTGCGAGTCCTTTTCTACCATGACTATGTTCCTGCTCATTCCTCTCATCAAACAAAGGCAATTTTGCAAGAGTTTTGATGGGAAATCATTAGACATCCACCTTACAGTCCTAATTTGGCTCCTTCTAATTTCTTTTTGTTTCCAAATCTTAAAGAATATTTACGTGGTACCCATTTTTCTTCAGTTAATAATGTAAAGAAGACTGCATTGGCATGGTTAAATTTGCAGGACCCTCAGTTCTTTAGGGATGAACTAAATAACTGGTATCATCACTTACAAAAGTGTCTTTAACTTGATTGAACTTATGTTTATAATGTTTACATTTTTTGTTTTTGTCTTTTAATTCCACTTTCTATGAACTTTTAGAAGCCCCCTTATACCATCAACTTGAGAATGAATGAACAGTTTGTGGCATATCCATATTATGAATGACTACTCAACAATAAAGAGGAACAAACTACTTATACTCACATTGATGATTCTATAAATTATTATGGTTTGTGAAAGAAGTCACATACAAAAGACTACATATTCTATTATTCCACTATATGAAATTCTAGAAAATTTCTGACACTACAGTGTCAGAAAACCAATCACTGTTTTCCAGAGAGTGGAGAGAAGAAATTAACTGCAAAGGGAGTATACAGTAATTTTTCATGGTGATGGGAAGTTCCATGCCATGAATGTGGTGGTGGTTACACTCTATGCCAAATTGTCCAAATTCGGTGAAGTATGCACTTAAGCTTGATGAATTTTATTTATGTAAATTATACTGTAATAAAACTAACAAAAATGTTTAACAGAGAGAAAACAAAGAGTGGGAGGAAAACCCTTTCAGTAACACTACATTTCTCATAGTAAAGTTGGCTAAGACACATCAGTCATATATGTGTGGGCAAGAGGAGGGTTGTCCCAAGGCAATGGGTGTTGAACAGAGGAAATAAGGGACTTTCTGAAATGTCCATAGAGGAGTGACAAAAGGAGTAAGCTGGTTCAGGCAGTAGAGGAAGGGTAACTAAGGAACAGTTGAGGGTGTGGGGCCATTTTGAATAAAACACTTTCATTTCATGATCTGGGCCTTGCCTATGTCTTCACCTCACTTGCCTACCCTCTCTCTCAGTCTGTTTTTACTCTGACTTCTTGTTTAGCTCTTTCTCAAGTTTCTTTGTGCACTCCTCATAGCTCTATGGTGGGTCCTGCTTTCCCCCCCCCCCCCCCCCCACTTACACCCTTTGTTCTCTTTAGGTCAATTATCCACTTCCATGCTTTCAATCATTATACCAATAATGATAAAACTAGGAAAAGCCTCAGAGATTATTTCTTTTCTACATAATGTCAAAGTGTATTCTTAGGCAATGCGACTAGCTACTTGAATTGGGTTTGTGAATGGAGACAGGAAAAGAAAGCCTTTACGAAGTCAGGAAAAAGTAGGCAAACTTGAGAGAGAAGAGCAACATTTGGTACTTCAAACTTATTATTCTTCTAGACTTAGTAACACTTCTTTGAAGCACGTAACACACTTGAAATCGTTTCTTTAATGTCTGTCTTCTGGGCTTACCTGTAATATTTTTGTGAGTCTGTCTTCTTTACATCTGAAATCCCCAAAACCAAGCAAGATGCTTGGCACTTAGTAGTTATTTGATAAATACTTGTTGCCTAACTAACTACTCTACTAGCTACATCCAAGCCAAGAAATGTGCAGTAAATTATTTCATGTCCCTAGTATTTTACTGTTTTCTTTGCTTGGAATGCTCAACCCTTCTGATTTCTTCTTACCTACTCTGCAACTCAACTCCAACAGGAAAGTTGGAGTTAGAATGTCTCCTTTGGAAAACTTTAGAAATGTCTCCTTTAGAAAACTTCCTGACTTACCTAAAGCAGAGATTTGTGCCAACACCATCCTTCTATATCCTTCCCTTCTAGCTAGTTCTTTGTTGAAATGTTTCCGTGTCTTTTTTCTTCTTAGTTAATTCTGATTCTTCCACACCTGCCATAATAGTTGGCACACAGCAGACCTTTAATCAATATTTGTTAAAAGAGTGATTTCTTTTTCCACCAGTCATGTGATATATGCAGAGTAGCATTATACCTAGGCAATTATTAGGGTTTGTGGGTAGAATGAGCCCCAAATCCCTTACGCAGAAGCTGGTTAAAACAGAAAGTAAATCAACACCTACTAAGATGGATACCAAACCTCAAATCCTTGTAGAGAGCTGTGTTGGAACTTCTAACCACTGCTAAAATTAGATTCAAATCAATAGTGAAGCAACCCAATTTTTATTAAGAAATTCTCCATAATGAAGATAATAAACTCATGTCTACAATTCTTTTTAAATTGGAGGCTAGCTATGTTAGCTTGGAAATAACCAGATGCAAAGTCATGAAGAGATTATGCAAAGTAACTTTTCATATGGCCTAATTTAATCTTGTGTGAAGCAAGTGCCTTTGTTAATTCAACTGATTTTTCAAAGGATTATAGTTTTGTTACTTACTTCTCAGTATTAGAATTAAAATGTACTTACCAGGAATCATCTAACCATGACAAAAAAAAAAAAAAGAATTTTATAAGCATGCAGGACAAATAATATGTTGCTGGTATGGTTTACAAGTGTGTTAGGTACATAAATAATGGTTTAGTAAAAGTTTAAGGACTTGAAGAAAAATATACAGATGACTCTACTTCTGCAACTTTTGCCAACATTCTAGAGAAACGAATGTGTAGCTCAAAATTGAGTCCAAGGTCAATGTATTTAGCCTTTGGCAATGACGCTGAGATTTTAAAACGATGCTTTCACTGATGAAAATACAGTTCCAACTTTTTAAAATGAGCATCTGTAATTTAAAAGCACAAGCCTCACCTCTTCCTTCCCCGTTATATGTAAGAAGCCCTGTTACAAATAACTGAAAATCATTTTATGTTGAAAAAAGAAGAGCACCCCGCCCCCATGCCAACACCACCACCAGCATGACCATAAGCACAGTTGCCAGCAGGGGCCTCCCCACCCCCCTAAGCAGTCTTGCTTCTGCTGCTGCTATAAACACCTATGTGAGCACCCTGGCACTCTCTACCATCCTACTGTAGCCGATGAGCGTGCACCCCTCCATGTTGACACTGCCACTGCTGCTGCTGCTGCATGTGCAAACAAGGACAGAGCCCACTGCCACCACCCTAGGAAACATTTCGGTTGGCACTACCCATCAGAGTTTTGTGACCAGTAGTGTGGGAGCACCTCAACTTCCCCCAGCATAGTGGTTTCCTAGCATTGAGGAGCCAGAGAACAAAGTCAGGGCCTAATACAAGTCCCTAAGAGTTACAGCCTGTGGTCCAGGAGCTGGGAGCTTAGCCTTGGTACCCACTAAAATTTTCCACGAATGAAGTCAGTGGACTGAATCCATCTTATACCACAATCAAACCATCAAGGTCATCAAATAGAATAAAAGAAAAAAAAATCCACCCAAAGGACAGCAACTTTAAAGACTGAAGAAACACCAGCCCACAAAGATGAGAAAGAACCAGTGCAAGAACTCTGACAACTCAAAAAGCCAAAGTGTCTTCTTTCTCCAAACAACCGCACTCACTACCTCTCCAGCAAGGGTTCTGAACTGAACTGAGATGACTGAAATGACAGAAATAGAATTTGGAATATGAACAAGAATGAAGATCATTGAGATACAGGACTACATTGAATCCCAAACCAAAGAAGCTAAGGATCACAATAAAATGATGCAAGAGCTGACAGATAAATAGCCAGTATAGAAAAGAAAGTAATCAACCTAATAAAACTGAAAAACACACTACAATTATTTAGCAATGCAACTGTAAGTATTAATGGCAGAATACACCAAGCAAAGAATTTCAGAGAGTGAAGACTGGCTTTCTGAAATAAGACAGACAAGAATAGAGAGAAAGAAGGAAAAGGAATTAACAAAATTTCCAAGAAATATGGGATTATGTAAGGATACCAAATTTGTGACTCACTGGTGTTCTTGAAAGAGATGAGGAGAATGAAACCAACTTGGAAAATGTACTTCAGGATACCATCCATGAGAACCTCCCTAACCTAGCTAGCAAGGCCAACATTCAAATTCAGGAAATGCAGAGAACCCCAGCAAGATACTTCACAAGAAGATCATTCCTAAGACACATAATCATTAAATTCTCCAAGGTCCAAAGGAGAGAAAAAATGCTAAAGGCAACTAGAGAGAAAGGTCAGGTTACCTGAGAAGGGAAGCTCATCAGACTAATAGCAGACCTCTCAGCAGAAAACCTACAAACCAGAAGCAATTAGTGGTCAATACTCAACATTCTTTTTATTTTATTTTTTAAAAAGATCTCCATGGGTTATTGGGCAACAGGCAGTATTTGATTACATGAGTAAGTTCTTTAGTGGTGATTTGTGAGATTTTGGTGCGCCCATCACCTGAGCAGTATATATGTCACCCAATTTGTAGTATTTTATCCCTCAATCCCTTCCCATGCTTTCTCCCTGAGTCCTCAAAGTCCATTGTGTCATTCCTATGCCTTTGCATCCTTATAGCTTAGCTCCCACTTATGAGTAAGAACATACGATATTTGGTTTTCTATTCCTGAAGTACTTCACTTAGAATAATAGTCTCCAATTTCACACAGGTCTATTTATATATATCTCACACAGTTTCTTTATCCATTCATTGACTGATGGGCATTTGGGTTGATTCCACATCTTTGCAAATGCGAACTGTGGTGCTATAAACACGTGTGTGTAAGTATCTTTTTTGTATAATGACTTCTTTTTCTCTGGGCGGATACCCAGTAGTGGGATTGCTGGATCAAATGGTAGTTCTACTTTTAGCTCTTTAAGGAATCTTCACACTGTTTTCCATAGTGGCTGTACTAGTTTACATTCCCACCAGCAGTGTAGAAGTGTTCCCTGTGGACTGCATCCACACTAACATCTATTATTTCTTTATTTTTTTATTATGGCCATTCTTGCAGGAGTAAGGTGGTATCGCATTGTGGTTTTGATTTGCATTTCCCTGATTATTAGTGATGTTGAGCATTTTTTCATGTTTTTTGGCCATTTATATGTCTTCTTTTGAGACATATCTATTCATGTCCTTAGCCCACTTTTTGATGGGATTGTTTGCATTTTTTCTTGCTAATTTGTTTGAACTTGTTGTAGATTCTGGATATATTAGTCTTTGTTGGTTGTATAGATTGTGAAGATTTTCTCTCACTCTGTGGGTTGTGAGTTTTCTCTGCTGACTGTTCCTTTTGCCGTGCAAAGCTCTTTAGTTTAATTAAGTCACAGCTATTTATCTTTGTATTTATTGCATTTGTTTTTGGGTTGCTGGTCTTGAAAACTTGCCTAAGCCAATGTCTAGAAGCGTTTTTCCAATGTTATTTTCTAGAATTTTTATAGTTTCAGGTCTTAGATTTAAGTTCTTGATCATCTTGAGTTGATTTTTGTATAAGGTGAGAGATGAGGATCCAGTTTCATTCTCCTACATGTGGTTTGCCAAGTATCCCAGCACAATTTGTTGAATAGAGTGTCCTTTCCCCATTTTATGTTTTTGTTTGCTTTGTCAAAGGTCAGCTGGCTGTAAGTATTAGGGTTTATTTCTGGGTTCTCTATTATGTTCCAGTCATCTATGTGCCTATTTTTATAGCAGTACCATACTGTTTTGGTGACTATGGCCTTGTAGTACGGTTTGACATCAGATAATGTAATGACTCCAGATTTGTTCTTTTTGCTTAGTCTAGCTTTGACTCGGCTGGCTTTTTTTTGGTTCTGTACGAATTTTAGAATTGTTTTTGCTAATTCTAAAATTAGAAAAATTCTAAAATTAGAAGAATGATGGTGGTATTTTTTAATGGGAATTACATTGAGTTTGTAGATTGCTTTTAGCAGTATGCTCATATTCACAATATCGATTCTACCCATTCATGAGCATGGGATGTGTGGGATGTGTTTCCATTTGTTTTTGTCATCTATGATTTCTTTCAGCAGTGTTTCTTAGTTTTCCTTGTAGAGGTCTTTCACCTCCTTGGTTAGGTATATTCCTAAGTATTTTATTTTATTTTATTTTATATTTGCAGCTATTGTAAAAGACGTGGAGTTCTTGATTTGATTCTCAGCTTGGTCACTGCTGGTGTATAGAGGAGCTACTGATTTATGCACATTAATTTTGTATCCAGAAACTTTGCTGAATTCTTTTATCAGTTCTAGGAGCTTTCTGGAGGATTCTTTAGGATTTTCTAGGTAAACAATTTTATCATCTGCAAACAGTGACAGTTTGACTTCCTCTTTACCCATTTGGATGCCCTTTATTTCTCTTGTCTGATTACTCTGGCTAGGACTTCCAGTACTATGTTGAAGAGGAGTGGTGAGAGTGGGCATCCTTGTCTTGTTCCAGTTCTCAGAGAGAATGCTTTTAACTTTTCTCCATTCAGTATGATGTTGACTGTGGGTTTGTCGTAGATGGCTTTTATTTTATTGAGGTGTGTCCCTCGTATGCCAATTTTGCTGAGAGTTTTAATCTTAAAGCCATGCTGGATTTTGTTGAATGCTTTTTCTGCATCTATTGAGATGATAATGTGATTTTTGTTTTTGATTCTGTTTATGTGGTGTATCACATTTATTGACTTGCATATGTTAAATCATCCCTGCATCCCTGGTTTGAAACCCACTTGATCATGGTGGATTATCTTTTTGGTATATGTTGGATTTGGTTAGCCAGTGTTTTGTTAAGGATTTTAGCATTTATGTTATCAGGGATATTGGTCTGTAGTTTTCTTTTTTGGTTATGTCTTTTCCTGGTTTTGGTATTGGGGTGATACTGACTTCATAGAATGATTTGGGGAGGATTCCCTCTTTTTTTATCTTGTGGAATAATGTCAATAATATTGGTACCATTCTTTGAATGTTATAATTCTGCTGTGAATCCATCTGGTCCTGCAATTTTTTTGTTGGTAATTTTTTTTATTACCATTTCAATCTCATTGCTTGTTATTAGTCTGTTCAGGGTATCTAATTCTTCCTGATTTAAGCAAGGAAGGTTGTATTTTCCCAGGAATTTATCCATCTCCTCTAGGTTTTCTAGTTTATGTTCACAAAGGTGTTCATAGTAGTCTTGAATAATCTTTTGTATTTCTGTGGAGTCAGCTGTAATATCATTCGTTTCATTTCTAATCGAGCTTATTTGGATTTTCTCTCTTTTCTTGGTTAATCTTGCAATGGTCTATCAATCTTATTTATCTTTTCAAAGAACCACCTTTTTTTTCATTTTGTATTTTTGTTTGTTTGTTTCAATTTCATTTAGTTCTGCTCTGATCTTGGTTATTTCCTTTCTTCTGCTGGGTTTGGATTTGGCTTGTTCTTGTTTCTCTAGTTCCTTAAGGTGTGACCTTAGATTGTCTGAGCTCTTTCACGCTTTTTGATGTAGGCATCTAGGTCTATGAACTTTCCTCTTAGCCGCATCTTTTCTAAGATATCCCAGAGGTTTTGCTAGGTTGTGTCATGATTGTCGTTCAGTTTGAAGAACTTTTAAATTTCCTTCTTGATTTCATTTTTGTGCCAATGATCATTCAGGATCAGGTTATTTAATTTCCATGTATTTGCATGCTTTTGAAGATTCCTTGTGGAGTTGATTTCCAGTTTTATTCCACTGTGGTCTGAGAGAGTTGTTTTGTGGCCTATTATATGGTCCATCTCGGAGAAAGTTCCATGCGCTGTTGAACAGAATGTATATTATGTGTTTGTTGGGTAGAATGTTCTGTAAATATCTGTTAAGTCCATTTATTCCAGGGTATAGTTTAAATCAATTGTTTCTTTATTGACTTTCTGTCTTGATGACCTATCCTGTGCCATCAGTGGAGGATTGAAGTCTCCCACTGTTATTGTGTTTCTGTCTATCTCATTTCTTAGGTCTCTTAGTAATTGTTTTATAAATTTGGGACCTCCAGGGTTAGGTGTATATATATGTAAGATTGTAATATTTTCCTGTTGGACAAGGCCTTTTATCATTATATAATGTCCCTCCTTGTCTTTGTTAACTGCTGTTGCTTTAAAATTTGTTTTTGTTTCTTTTTTGAGACGGAGTCTCACTCTGTTGCCCAGGCTGCAGAGCAGTGGCCGGATCTCAGCTCACTGCAAGCTTTGCCTCCTGGGTTTACGCCATTCTCCTGTCTCAGCCTCCCCAGCAGCTGGGACTACAGGCGCCCGCCACCTTGCCTGGCTAGTTTTTTGTATCTTTTAGTAGAGACGGGGTTTCACCGTGTTAGCCAGGATGGTCTTGATCTCCTGACTTCGTGATCCGCCTGTCTTGGCCTCCCAAAGTGCTGGGATTACAGGCTTGAGCCACCACACCCGGCCTAAAATTTGTTTTATCTGCTAACACAGGAACAGAAAACCAAACACCACATGTTCTCACTCATAAGTGGGAATTGAACAATGAGAACGTGTGGACACAGGGAGGGGAACATCACACACTGGAGCATGTCTGGGGGTGGGAAGCAAGGGGAGGGATAGCATTAGGAGAAATAGCTAACGTAGATGATGGGTTGATGGGTGCAGCAAAGCACCATGACACATGTATACCTATGTAACAAACCTGCACATGTGTCCCAGAACTTATACTATAATTTAAAAAACTTGTTTTGTCTGATATAGGAATAGCTACTTCTGGTCGCTTTTGGTGTCCATTTGCATGGAATGACTTTTTTCATCCCTTTACCTTAAGTTTATGTGAGTCCTTATCTGTTAGTTGTGTCTCTTGAAGGCAGCAGATAGTTGGTTGGTGAAGTCTCATCCATTCTGCAATTCTGTATCTTTTAAGTGGAACATTTAGGCCATTTATATTCAACATTAGTATTAGTATTGAGATGTGAGCTACCATTCCATTCGTTGTGCTATTTGTTGCCTGTATACCTTTTTTTTTATTATTGTATTTTTGTTTTTTCCGTCCTGTTAGATTCATACTTTAAAGAGGTTCTGTTTTTGTGCATTTTCAGGATTTGTTTCAAGATTTAGAGCTCCTTTTAGCATTTATTATAGTGCTGGCTTGGTAGTGGTGAATTCTCTCAGCATTTTTTTGTCTGAAAACGACTGTATCTTTCCTTCATTTGTGAAGTTTAATTTTGCTGGACACAAAATTCTTGGCTGATAATTGTTTTGTTTGAGGAGGCTGAAGATAGGGCCCCAATTTCTTCTAGCTTATAGGGTTCTGCTGAGAAATCTGCTGTTAATCTGATAGATTTTCCTTTATAGGTTACCTGATATTTTTGCCTCATAACTTTTAAGATTCTTTCCTTTGTCTTAACTTTAGATAACCTGACGACAATGTGCCTAGGTGATTATCTTTTTGCAATGAATTTCCCAGGAGTTCTTTGAGCTTCTTGTATTTGGATATCTAGTTCTCTAGCAAGACTGGGAAAGTCTTCCTTGATTACTCCCCCAAACATATTTTCCAAACTTTTAGGTTTTCCTCTTCCTCAGGAATGTTGATTATTCTTAGGTTTAGTTGTTTAATATAATCCCAGATTTCTTGGAGGCTTGGTTCATATTTTCTTATTCTTTTTTCTTTGTAGGATTGGGTTAATTAAAAAACCTCATCTTTGAGCTCTGAAGTTTTTTTTTTTTTTTTTTTTTTTTTTTTTTTTTGAGATGGAGTCTCGCT